>NW_006261964.1:4655191-4851086 GCF_000493195.1 Citrus x clementina | reverse complement strand
CCAGAGGAAAATTAAAAACATGTCTATTGGAGCCACAACATATTGGATACAGAATATTACTTACAAAAACATCAGTTTAGTGTGTAATTCAATAAAAAAGAACAAAGCACCAGCAGTGAATCAATGGATGGATAATCAGTAAGGCAAGAAAAGAAAGGAATTGTTGGTCACTGTATTATCAACGGACAAATTTCTAGTGTCAAAGCAATAATTCCAAAAAACAAAAACACAATTTTGCGAATGAAAAATCTTAAACTGTGGATAAAATATACACACATTCTACAGAGAAGAATCATACCTTTTTTTTTTTTCATTCATAACTGAAATTATGTAATTTACAAGTCAAACAACTCATACCTTGGGCCTAAATTACATTACTTGATTCCAATCTCCAAGATATTCACATTTTGTTGAGTGATCATCTGTGCCTTCCTACAACTATCAGGAGTAAAGCAAGATGCTCTACAATCCTTTCGAGTATAAAAATCCAACAATGAAATCAATTGATATATGAAGCTCCATATTGTAACTGCCACTCCATGCAGTCCTCAATATCAAAACTGCTTGCACAATCCAACAATGCATTTTGCTGATGTTCGTAGCGACATATATAATTCAATCCAACAAGTAGCTCACAGATGGCTGCTTCAGTTTTTTCCCTATCAGCAAAATATAATGTTTGCAGCAGAAGAACATTTGTCCTTGTAACTATTTGCTGTTGCTCAAAATTACGCTCGCTCTGCCACCTGATCATATTATGTGCCATTGGGGCAAGCCATTTCAGTATCCCATCAAGGGTCTCTTTCCAATCATGGGCAAGTGGAGCATCATATATCGCCAGATTCTTGACATATGATTTGAGATTGGTCTTCAGAGACAGTCTCAAGCTCGCTGGCAGCATCTGATACAAATCCTCCCTAGCTTCCTCACCAACCAAATGAGGGTAACGTAGCAGCTTCTCTATGACAATTATGACATTAGCATAATGCAAGGCTAGGGCAGAGCCTCCCACAGTGGAAGGAGAAGCATATCCCGTCAACCTACTTTTGGGACCAAATTGTGCACTATTCATCTCACCACCCAAGGATTGGGTTCGGCTAAAATAACCAGAATAGCTTGGGTGGTCTCTCTTATAACCACCATTCCCGACACTGCAACAACCTGAAATTTGGCTACTCCCTTCCTCCCTATCAATCTCATCATCAGAATCAAACTTCGAAACTGAACTACCCAAACTAAGACACTCCATGAAAAGCCTTCCGGGACTAGTTCCACATGGAAAATTAAAATCTTCCACCCTAAACATTGCTGCCTCCCCTCTCCTCGAATCAAGCCTAGGCTTCAAACTTGCCTCCCTTTTCTTCATTCTGCCCCTCTCTATCGACCCCGAATGATACCCATTACTACTACCCTTACTCTGAACCCGTTTAAAAGGACCTGAAACTGTTTGGACATGACCCGAAACTTGCCTGCAGTCATCCTTCAACAAGACAGAAGAATGTGCCTCAGGATTGTCCCTCAAAGCAGAGTCCCCAAAAGCCACACAAATTTTTGCATAAATCGTACACACAGTCCTAGCTAACAACTCTACAACCTTATCATAAGTCTGGTTCCAAAGGGAAATTTCCTTAAGATGCCTGACATCTTGCTTCTGCCAAATCAGCTTCTGCTCAAACGCCCTTCGACTCTCCTCATGCTGATTCTGCTGAAACTTCTTCGAAGTCTGTTCCAATTCATTCAAAACCTCCATTTCAGTATACAAATTCGACGTGGCATTAACAAACCTCTCCATTTTCCTCACCATACTATCCATATCCTTAACCAAAAACCCCAGCTCCTTAACATCAATAACCCCACTAACAACATCATTATAGACGTGTTCAAATCCTCGTAAAGCCGGTTCACTACATTTCTTCCCTAGCCTAGACACAACATTCCCGACCCGGTTCAAATCATCTAGCTTTTCAGCTAAAACAAGCTGAAGCAAGTAACTTTGGTCATCAGAAACCAACAACTTAATCCCTTCCGAGTTCAGGATCTCATCTTTGAGCTTAGAGATTTCAGAATCGGTTAAAGATTTATGTAAATGAATGGTTTTGGACATTGTATTAGCGACTTCGAAAGAAAGAATCCCAATGCAGCGTTTGGGTTCTGGGTTTTTGTTTCTCTTAGAAGATGGTTCAAGGAGAAGAGCGTGTTTAAGATTGTTACTTACTTGGTTCCCCATTTTGAGTATCCAAGGTTCAGCCACCATTTCTGCCCGGGAGATCTCGGATTTTGTAGTTGGCTTGCTCTTTCGTTGTTGTGTTGGAGAAAGTTGGGGCAAAGTGTGGGGGGAGGAATCAAAGAGAGCAGCTGCAGAGTTGGAACAGAGAGCCTCTCATTGTGTTTGTGTTTTTGACAAACATGTTCGAGGGTTCGGGTGTTTTTAACTCCTGTGTTCTGTTCTGCTATCGGCTGCTGCTACCATTCAATAATATGATGTTAAATAATTAAAGTATGCTGACTTATTTTTATTTTTCCTGTTTAAGTGTAATGGATTGGTTTAAAGTTCTACCATTTTTTTTAGTCCTTACCTCGCACCCTGAGAAATATTCAGATTTCATTGATTTTCGTTGACCAAAGCTGTAGAATACGGCATCTTTGAGATATTATAGTCATGCGACTATACGCATTTTAGGTTCTATTATCAGTGCCAATGTATACACTAATTACTGTATTTAAAATTATCGTAACTATAACGTGTCAACTGTTGAGTTGTGTTCTACTAGTAAATGGAAGATATTTAGGTTTATAAAGAGAATATGTCACTCCATCAAATATGTTAGTTTTTTAGGTTGGATACTTATAAATTTTATACTAAATTCTTTTAACAAATAGTATCAGAACTAAACCCTAGTAGCTAAAATATGGTAGTGGAACAACTTAGATGTGTGGTATCAGAGCTAAACCCTAATAGTTGAAATATAGTGGTGGAACAACTCAAGTGTGCCGGACGAAAAGACCAGGGTCTGACAGTGGTTTCGTCCGAAGGAAGGATTGTTGAGTTATGTCCTATATTAACTAGTAAAAAAAAGATACTTAAGTTTATAAAGAGAATATGTCACTCAATTCAATAGACTAATTTTTTAAGTTGGATATTTAAATATCTTATGCTAAGTCCCCCAACACCAACATCATCTAAGATTTTTCATTTAAAATAATATGAGCTCATTTAATTTTTTTTCTAAAAAATTTAGATAAGACAATAACATCTAATAAAATTTTGACGCATGTTGCACATTCTCTCTCTAATTATCATAGTTATAATTGATAATTGGTCGATTTGAAAATGAAAGTATATGTGATAAGATTTTACTTAATCCGTGGACAAATGATGCAGTGCACGAGTCCCACCACAGACTTTCTTCTGTTCAAAAAGTTTGTGGGTATTAGAACTAAGATTTTGATCCCCCATGCTGCATAAATTTTAGTTATGTGTCATCAAAACAATTTGTTTTGTGATATTAAAATCTCACAAGAGGATAAGTTATTATGTCCTAAGATATTTCATTTATTTTCGAATCGGACCTGTTTCACAATTTATAAATTAGGCCAACGAACGTCTTGACGTTTTGTTTGGTTGTATATATAATTTCGAGTATAATATTTTGATTAAAATTAAAGATGATGAAATTTAATAGATTTATCATTTGCGTCCAAAGCCAAACACTAGCTTTGTTTGCGAATGAAGTAGAGGATATGATCAATTAAGAAAAACTGAGAGACATGTTTAATCATAGGCTTGTGACCACACATACAACTGAGAGACATGTTTAATCATAGGCTTGTGACCATACATAATTTTTTCTTCATTGGCTTTTGAATTGATTTTCTGGTTTTCATACTCAATTTGTCAAGGTGATCCCTATGGGATACAAAAAGAGGAATTCTTTGTTTTTCAAATGATCATAAATAAATCATTAAATATAATCGTATTTATAGCTCGGTCAAAATCTTATCATTAGAGTAATTGATAAACATCTCAAAAATTAATTATAAATTTCATTTTAAATAATGTATCATGTGATATATCATATTGATTAATTATCTGTTTGATATGAATTGTCTAATACCTATAAATGCTTCTATAATTCTATAAGGTCTTTTTAAATTTGTTGTTGTTGTTTGATTGTTTTTTTACTAGAGTTTTTAAAGATTAAATAAACTATTTTGCATCTATTAACAAAACTTTAAATTTTAGGCTTTTAAGAGTAGATGTTGAATTTTTTTTTAAATATTAAAATATCTAAAATATTATTTCTTTATTTCATAATCTTATTTCATTTATTCATAACATAACTTTAAATAATTTACTTATTAAAGTAATTTTATAATTTTTAATAAAAGTTCTCATTAACAATCAAAACAACTAAATTTTTTGTGGTAAAAACTCTAATTGTAAAAGATCTATTTAAATAAGTTCTATTTGAAAACAGAGCCTAAGTGGATGATAATTTTTCATAAGTTTTAAGTAAATTTATTAGATTATCTCATCAATCAATGAATAAATATTATATTATTTGAGATGTATAACATTACTCTTTGTATTTCTAGCTAAATTCTCATTATTTGAACTTGTTAATTCTTTTAAAGGAACCCAAACCTTAAGTTCTAGATATGAGCTTCTCTTGATTTGAGGCTGATTTAAAAAAACAGTCCTTTCTGCTAGGTGGCTTCATTATAATTATCATTATTTATTCTAAAAATGATTTTTTTTTCCAAAAAAAGGAATTGATATCCCCATTTAATCCGAATAGTCGTAACCAAGAAAGTAGGAAGGATAATGAGTGCTCTAGTTATGAAGCGTGTTTGACCTAGAATTTCTTTTGGATCAACAAAATAAAATCTACAAAACCAACTTTGACTTGAACTGTAATCCACCTCACATACTTAGAATATTATGATACTAAAAATTAGAAAATTGCATCAATTAAATATTTAGTAAATAAAACTGAGGATTCCAAGTACATGATTACATCAACTAGCTAGCAACTACTAGTGCCAGACAAAGTGTGGTGGCGCAAAATCTTCTTTAAGTTTGCCATTTTGGGGTTTCCAAGTCAAAGAGTACAAGTAGATGTCTGGTGTTATGGGTCAAGTAATCCAACATCCAGAGCGCTGATCATTCTCATATTTTTGTGTCCTTTGTGGTCATTGTCCTTACAAAATCATTAGTGGGAAAAAAGGAGTCAACAGAGGGACATGTTACTAGTACTGGTAGGACCTCTTGGTTATAAGTGGTTTAGAAAAATCAACAGTTGGCTTGAAACTTTGCAACTAAAATCATTTAGGTGCCATCTGCTCTCCTTTGATACTACTATTCCTTTGCCTGCTAAGGCACCTATCTTTTCCAAATTACCAGTTTTTAGTAAGGACTTTGGATTGGGTTTGTTGTTTGATAATCAAAGGAAAAGAAGTTTTATAGATGAATGAATTTGACCAAAGTGATCATGAGGGAGTTTTGTCAAAAGTTAACACACAAGTGGGAGTTGTTGATGACTTTTTTTTAAAATTTTTTATTTTTACAGGAGTCACTGCTTACTTAAGAGCCAAAGACCAGCCACATCAACATGGATACTCACTCTGCATAGGGCATGAAGAAAACAATCACATAATGACAAAAAGAGAAATCAAATCAACTAATTAACACATCTCCAAGCTTTTTAATTTCTCTAACACATGACATTTGAGTTTGGCTTTTTGTTCTGTATGCATTATGAGATGTCCAGCAATTCAGCAAATTGCCCAGATCCCAATAATTTATCATATCAGAAGTACTTTAGAATGAATTAGACCCAACAAATATTTTTTGCTTATGATCAGTACTACTGGTTGATTGAGAAGAAAATTCACATTGTGTAAAGATAATATCAATTTATGAATTATATAGCTGGGACGTTATATATTATATATCAATCAAGCTGCAAGTTAGCAAATTGTTTATTCGGTGAGATACATATATGGACAAATTTTGAGTTTTTAACGTATCTCCCCTGACTTGTTAAAGTGCTATATTATTCATGAATCTAAATTTCAGCCAATAAATCATGTGGGACAAACTCTCATTTTGCTGGGGAAACATGGTGAGGCTTCAGCCTCAGCCTTCAAGTGGGAACAAGAAGAATCAACCGCAATGAACTTTGCAGCACGTTTCTTCCACTCAGTGATCTAATTAATTAACATGTAATTATGTAATGGCATGCACATTACAATTGATGGGCTCATCTTTGGACTTTGATGGCATTTTTTTTTTCACTCTTTGTAGCTTGTAGACTTTTGTTGGAAAGGGAAGTGGACGAGGGGCCCGAGGGAGCTTTACTGAATGTACTCATTAGCGCCTTAAGAAGCTCATCAGGACCATGTTCCCTTTTGCCTATAATTTTGTGTATCTCAATATATGCCCACCTCTTTTTTTTTTTCTTTTAACCTTGTCGTCACGCATATATCTTCATCATTTCAACGTGAATATTCATGCATGCCATGGTCCATACACCATCATGATTTTCGTCTCTCTTTAGTCTTCACCCTTTTCTTTTTTTCGTTTTTCCCTTTTACTAATGAGAAATGAGATCATCTTTCGCATGCATTATGCATATATACGCACAAGTATAGTAAAAACAAATTAAGGGCTTTGTATATATAATATTAATCGTGCATGAGCTAGGGACCCCTTAACAAATCCACCACCTATGAGAAAAAGACATGCATATACATGCAGCACGTTGGCTGAGTGGAGAAGATATGCAAATTAAAGGAGGAGCGAATAAAAAATAAAGCACAAAAAGATTGGTTGATGGAATAGTAGTTGCATGTAAGTTTGTGTTTGGACTCACTTTTTCTTTTGAGAACGAAATGGGTGTGTTGAATTTTGCTTTGCACTTGCCTACGGGGAGCTTTTGTAACACACAAAATAAATTTTAATAGTAAGACTTGAGAGAAGTCGTTTTCGTGGAGAGGGTGGTGACTGGTGAGTGTGAATTTGTGCTTTGGGTTTTTGTTGGTTTATCTTTTTCTGACGAATGACGCCAATTAATTAAAGGTCTTCAATTTGTTGATGACTTTGTATATATGAATCAATCAAATCAATCAATGAGTGTTGTTTATAAAGAAATTTGCTGTCCCAGATTTTGCATATACAGACGATAAAGGTCTCTTTCTTGATGAATATGGTTTTTCTACTATTTCTTCCTATGTGTTGTAGGTTGAACGTCCTGGTGAACTAGTTTTGGGCTGGGCTGGATAGTTAATGAAGCCCAACCAATAGTTTTGGACCGAATCTTCTCAATGGGGAAGATGATTTCATTCTGGGTGACACTACTAGCACCCCTCCTTTTCTCTTACAGATAAGACCCCATTGGTTTGTATTTACAATTTTATTCTTTATATTTTAAGTAGTATTAAAAATTAAAAATTTTCTTATTAAAACCCGAATGCGGTTTTGCTCCCATTGTCTTTCTCCATCACAAACTCTTTAAATCGACAAAGTTTACAAACAAGAAAGAAGTCAATTAAAACAAAAAGTATTTGATTTAGAATAAGTCTTATCCGAGTATTTACAATTGATTTTTGTAGGAAAGATAATTTTGTGAAGCTTTCACTAAATTTATGAACATGCTAATGGACAATTAAATTTGGTGCTTATTATTTTTTTTTTTAAATGAAATGGGAGAGAAAGAATCGCCCATTGGAGTTTTATTGAGCAAGAAAAACAGTTAATAAAATGCTATATCGATAAGTTGAAAGGGGTTGAAATGGGAGACGAAGAGAGTCGCTCGCGGGGCTTTTTGAAGAAGAATATTAATGAGGGTTATTTTAGGAATTAAATAGGATGTAAATAGAAAAAGGAGCTTGAAAGGATAATCGACGAGTGGTAACCCAAGTTCTAAAATTTGGGCCATCTTGAGGTCGTGACTTTGAGCAGTTCAGCTTGGATACAATTGAAGCCCGCGATCAAAGATTAATAACAATAAAAATAATTAAAAGCGTGCATCACTGTCAGCCCCAGTTGGCTTAGCTAAGCAAGAGGTCATTGTTTCAAGTCTAAGGGCTTGTTTGGTGGCTCGCATAAGGCTGCATAAAAGTATTATTTTGTATTAAATGAAGAGTTCTGTTATTTAGACTAAAGGAAGATAAAAGGAAGACAGAAACAGCAGCACGTGCTACCGTTTTCTATCCTCTCTCTCTTTAGTTTCCTACATGCGTGAATTCAGTCATGGGCCCACAATTAATTTTTAAAAAATAAATTTAACATGGCGCGTGAGCCAATATATGCATTTAACAATCATTTTAAAATTTTTTTTTTTGTATTTAACAATCAGTTTCTTGTCCTCTCTCTTTTTGCATCTCTCGTATCTCTTTTAGTTGTGCATTTAACGTGAGTCAATATCTGCATTTAACAATCAGTTTCATGTATTCTCTCTCTCTCTACATCTCGCATCTCTTTTAGTTGTTTATCACACAGCCAATATCTGCATTTCCAACCCTGCATTTGCTCGATTTCAGCAACAAAAAAAAAAAAAGCTGCCATAAGGAAAAATGAAAATATTCGGTGCATTTCAAAGCCAAAAATTATCACAAATACAATATTTCCCAAATCAACTTATCACACAAAAATTATCACAAATCACGTAATTAATTTTTTTTTTTTACAGAATTATCATTATTCCTATCACAATTTTTTTTAATTATTTGACAAAAATTGATATAAAATATTGATTATGTACGAATGAGAGATAGAGAGAGTTAAATGGGACTTTAACAATGACTCAAACGGAGGGGATGTTTGTTCGTTTCCGGTTGTTATGCTGGTGGCAGCTTCGTTGTAGATCGATTGTCAGCAGACGTTGGGGACGAGTTCTATTACTGCCTGCAGTGTTGGATGGTGATGGGGATGAGTGGAGAAAGGCACACGTGAAGAATGGAGGGGACGAAGTAAGGAACGTGTGAAGAACAGAGGGGACGAAGTTCTGAGAACGAGAACGAGTGGAGGGGATTTAAACAAATCTAGAGAATGAGTGGTTGGGGAGGGAGGAGGAGAATAAATGGATAATGTTTCAAATAAGGAAAATGATAAATGAAGATATTTGAGTTGCTTTTTTTCATTTTTCATTTTTTATTTTATTATTTATTGTCGGTCCCACAAATAAAAAAATTAGACTAAGGAAACCTGTGAAACGGCAACCCACGCTGCTGTTTCTGTCGTCCTTTAGTCTTACTTTCGCTCGTTTATCATTTTCCTTAAATGAATGCACACTCATGTGTGGCACCAAAACCAACACACACAACATTGCATTAAAGGAGTGAGAGTTGCCGCATTAGCTAAACCCGGCTCACAGCCGGGTTTAAGTTAATGCGGCAATTGCTGCTTGTTTTTTTTTTCCCCTCCCTTCAGCGTTTGTAACTGCCGCTTGACTTTTGTGAGTCGGGTTTAAATTAATGCGGCAACTGTTGTTTGTTTTTTTTTTTTTCCCTCCCTTCAGCTTTTGTAACTACCGCTTGACTTTTGTTTTTGCTTTTTGACTTTTGTTTTATAATATTAATAATAATGAATAAATATAACTTTTAATTTAATATAATTTTGTATATTTTTACATTATAATTATTAATATAAATTAATAAATATGTAATTTATCATTCAATATTATTATATTATATTTTTACATTATAACTTATTATAACTAATAATAACTATTTAAATATGAATAATATTAATTTAAAATTAATAATAACATAAAATATTAATACAATTTAAATGTATTAATATAATATAAATAATAACATAATATAATATAATATTTAATTTAAATTAATCACAAAAAATTATTATAGTACACTGTGGTACCAAACATTGTACAACATTGTTATAATACAATGCTAATGTAATACAACATAATACAATACACCAACATTAAAATAATGCAATACAATATAATACAATACAGTGTGCCAAATGCACCCTAAAGGAATATGCTTAATTTGGAGAGGGGACAAGTTTGATAATAATAATTATTATCGTAATTACCCTTACAAAATAACTACTGTTATAATTTGTGCTTATTTTTATTTTGTCATTTTGTAAGGGTAATTAAGTCTTTTTTGTGGATGGTTTATACAATTGAAAATTGAATAAATTCAAACTTTAATAATATTTTTTTATAACAGATTAAATTTAAGATGAATAATTGATAATTTTCCTAATAATTAAAGGGTTAATACAACTTTGTTGATCAACACAATGAAGACTTATTAAAAAAAAAGAAAATAGAGGTGACATCGGTTAGTATTATTGGTGCATACTTAAGAGCACCAAAAGACTCTTTTAATTTAGCTCTTCAATATTTATATTATTTTAAATAAGATTATTAAATAAATTTATATTATTTCCTAGAAGACTTTTTAAATAAAAATAAATTTATATTATTTTAATCAGACTTTTGACTATACCAAAATAATAATAATTATAACACTTCTCACTCTTTAAGGATAATGGGAAAAAAAAACATAATACTAAATTAAAGGCTCTAAGAGACTCTCCAAATAAGATTATTAAAATGAGATAAAGGAGTACAATCTTATTTGAAGAATTTTTTAAAACTCTTTTTGTTGAGATAGTTCTTCAAATAAATAGTAGGGTCTCATTTAAAAAGCTTTTTAATCACGCTTTTAAGTTTATAAAAGATTCGTCAGCATCTAAAGAACAAATCTTTGATGTTCAAATTATTTCTCCTCCTTTATACAAACTTAGCTCCCTTACAAAAAGAGCATCTCCTTCAAAATTTGAATTACATTGTCTTCTCAAATGTTAACTTAAATTTTAAAACGTTATGTGATGACTAAGAATAGCAACAGCAGCAAGTTCTAAATTTTAGTTTCCACTTTAGAGAGTGGAGTCCCCCAAAATTAGAAAGAGTGAAGAATAGAGACTATAGAGAACAAATGAATTGTATTTTGAATTTAAGGGAGCTGTGCTTTTCTTATTCATTCATTTATTTAAATACTCTTTCAAGAGAGTTACAGACAATTCTAGAAACGGCTAAAAATATCCTCTCTAACAAACTTGACAACACAGCAAAACAAAATTATAATAATAAGTAAATAACAAATTCAACACAATATCTTTAGAATATCTAAGTGTTGTAATTAGTTGCACCATCAGTCACGAACAAAATCTTGAAGTTTGAAGGGCATTTTAGGCTGTCTCTTGGGCGTAGCATGAGCAACCAACTGTGCAATGATTGTATCATTATGTGTGAATCTTATGACTAAAATTTTGAAATCCTGAAACTATCATAGAAACTATAAAATAATATGTTGTAGTTTACAAACAAACATTTCAATTTGAAAATGACTATTGAAATTGTTTACAGTCTCATAACAATCAAGTTCGGGTACCCTTCATTTGGACATCGAAACTACTAGAGACTGTTGAAATTGCTGCTTCGCCTTGCGTCTAGATCTTGAAATCATGATGTTAAGTGTTAGCCTAGTTGGACTTTTTAATTTGTCTCGTTTGTCGAATCTGTCAATAGTCAGAAACTGTGTACTGCTTTACTTCTCATTCGGGTTCTGATGTTACAAGTACGGTATATCCATCTTATTGAATAAATCCACAGCTTGAATTTGCTGGGCCCATGTCAAGGGCATTGACATAATTTATCAACAAAATTACCAACGCGTGGATCATATTAATCCAACAAAGCATTAGGCACCAGAATGAACTACTCTAATTAATTATGAATACTAAATTAAAATTAACAGTTAATGGTGGCATACTTATCTGTTTAGAAGATAAAACAAGGAATATTGACCATCATTTACACCTTAGGCCTAAAGCAAATAATGATTGACAATTTATTTGATATGGGTCCTCAAGAATCCCCTTTAAAAATTAAATAACCTTCCAAAATTGTTACACTTTATGCGTCTTTAGAGATTTTGGAATGAAACTTTTAGAGTTTTTGACTCAACAATCACGTGTAATCGATGGATATGGCATGTTTGAAGATTCAAAGAGCCCCAATTATTTGTGTTCTAGTGATGAAACTTCTAGAATTATATACATATAATATACACACGTGTGTTGGGTGGTGTTATCCATTTTTGAAGAACCATAAATACTTGAAATGTTGAAAATTGAAAACTCATTGATCTAGAACGGATGTGTTCTAGTGAATATATATATATATATATGTTACAACATTTGAAACAATACAACATCTGAAATAATGATACTCTGACATCTAATTCCATCGGTCTATATCTATTACTCACAACTAGAAGATTATTATTGTAGTCTCAAAAGCCATATTTATTGAGAGCCATAAACTAATTAGATGATAAACTGTCTGTCTCTTTTTTCATATACATGATAAGTTTTCGAATGCACCGTGTGCATTGGCAGGAGAAGAGTTTCTTCCCAAGAATTTTTTTTTTTCCGAATCAAGTATTACTCATAAATTTTTAAATAATAATAATTAAACATAATTTCAAAAATAACAATTCAGATGATTAGCAATCTTCCATCCAAATATAAGATCCATAAAAATAAAATGTAACTTGTAAGATTTTCTTCACAAGATTAGAACTAGATGAAGCTCGCTATGGACACATATATTTGAGTTATAGCATAGTACAATTAACCTAAATGATCGCAACATATTTACCAAGGCCAGCTTTAGAGTTTTTGGAGGCTTATGCGAATTTCTTTTATAGGGCCTTTTTTTATTTTGAAACTTAATACTCAAAGCAACATAAAATATCTCAAAGTTCGGTCCACACTTAGTTCTTGAATTTCAAAAATAATTAAAAAGATCTTAAAATTTTTTAAAAACAAAACCTAAAAAATTAGTGAAGAAGATATCTTTTTTACTTCCATTAGAACCATTACAAATATATATATTATTTTAAAATAGAATATCTAGAATTGTATCACATAGAGAGTTGAGAAAATAAATTAATAATAAAATAATGGATATGGACTTTATATTTCAAGAATCTAATTTTTTCTTTTTTAAATGAACTAATGAATGTAATGATTTTCTTTATAAATAAGACGTTAAGGAATTGTTTCATCTATTGATTTTTGAGGTAATAAGGTAGTAGAAATTAAAAGGAATACTAAAGTTAAAGATTCCAATGTTAAATAATTAAGTTTTCTTAGAAAACTGAAAAGGTAAAGAATTTAATTTTTTTCTTAGAAAGACTAATAATGAATGAATTAATGGTTAGACAATATTATTAATTATGTCTCTTTAACACTAAGATTAGCAAATATGAATAGGCTTTCCTACGTAAAAAACACTTCATTAATTAAAGAATTATTAAGGATATACTCAAAAGATGAGGCCTTCCCAAAATATGAGGTTTTAAACAACTGTCTTGTTCGTCACTTAAAGCCACCACTGATATTTATTGTAAAATATAAAGATCAATGAATTTGTAAAATATAAATTTTGAAGAAATAAGAGGGATTCAGTTTCCCCTAGTTGCAAATTTGGTTAGTTTTTTTTATTTTTTTATTTTGACCACGAGGTATCCTGGAGAGGGCTCAAACTGTGGGAGGCACCTTTAAGTCCGTACCACAATTCAGACTAGAAGTCCTCGCTCGAACCGAGAGGCACATGTTCTCCTAACAAAGGCGACTTCCCTGCGACTCGAACTGAGGAGCAAACCCAATCAAGCCACTTAAGGGGACTCTATTGCCAGTGGAACTAACACTTCGTTAAGTTTTTTTTATAGAAGTATTATATTGGTGTAAATTTTCTCCGTTGGAATTAAAATAGACGTAATTATTTCTACAAAAGTAGTATAAATAAATAAAGGAGTAAAGGCTCGATTGAGGGTCACATGTGGTCAGGTAGATGAAAGTCAGAGTAGCCATTCCATAATTGCGTTTCGAATATGCGAATCTCTTTTTAATTTTTTGCCTTATGATTATTATATACCAATAGAATTATTTTTCTGAATATTTTTTAATACTTTTACGTTATTCTTATATCTTTGCTTTTTCATGCTTTTTTTTCGTTTAATTAGAGTATGACCATTCAACTTGCATCAGATCAACCGATTGATAGAAGTTGTCGGTACCTAAATTGATTGACTGAGTGGAGCATTTTTTTTTTAAAATTTAATAACCAAATTGAATATCATAATATAATGGTGACTATGACATCACTTATTTATTATATTTCCTGGTTTTTTACACCGTTAAATAGTTAAATTTTATTGACTTTTTAATTATTTGACGGTACTTAAACTGTGATTATTTGACGGCGTTTAAACTGCACGGTCTGGTATAATACCTTTTGGTCGATACATTTATAATTCAATAAATAAATTTGTATGTTGTAATTTGTAAATCAATTATTAATTTCTCTTCTCTAAAACCTCCCAATTCGTTTCTTGCACTCCTTTTCTTTCCCTTCCGGCCAGTATTCTAAATTGCCCGTAACTTATTTTTAAATTTGATATAACTGAAATCATATACAAACTTGTTATAAACAGAGAATTAATACGATTAACACTAATAAGTTGAAAAAAGTTATTTTCTGTAAGAAGATTATTAACAAGAAAACCCCAACTCAGTTTAATATTCAAACTAAACTATTGTAATTATTCAAAATAAGTTATGGTAAACATTTATAATAAGTTTATCATACGTGCATTTATAGTAATATACGTTTAAAATTTAATTACATATTAAACTCGGCAATGAATTCTACTTCCACACGTGGAGGTACGATACGAGCTAGTAGTCGATTAACCAAGCATTTCTTTAGAAAAATCAAGCAATTATTGTAAAATTATTTTGGTTACCAAGCAAATGTGCCGTGTAACACAAGACAAAAATCAGCATATTGTATTCCTGATTAATATTCACCATTTACGCAACATTTACAAAAATCGATTTCGATTATATAATCCTAAAAAATAAACGCCCCAAATTTGCCAATTTTCTTTCCATTTTCCCATTAGCCAAACAGATTTAAGAATCATAAATATTCAGAAATTAAAAAAAATCGCATATTTGGTAACATTACTTAAATTTATGTTCATTAACTAATTAGCCGTATGAATATCAACATATTGATCTGTATCGGTATAACAAGTCAATAATAGCACCCAAAAGAAAATAAAAACCGCTCTAAGTATCAACAAATTAGTAAAACCACGCGGCGCGTGGTTCACAAACTCTATCCCGCACGCGCGCACGCAGAAAACGTTAGGTCTAACAAACTACTTTTGACCGGACCGGGTTAAACAAAATAATTATCATCCCCCTTTTTACCACTTCTACACCGGCACAAAGAAAGACGCCTTTATAGGCGCCGACTCGTAGCAAAACGGCGCCGCAGGGTGCTGCCACTTCTTGAACACCACCGGCTTGTCGCCTTCCGCCGACCGTTGCTCCTGCCGTGACTCCACTCTCATCGTCAGATCTTTATTGTTGGTGGTCGTCGGCGAGGTGGCCAGCGGCGATAGAAGCGGAATCGCCACGTTCCAGGATGAAGCCGGACTGATTTGGAGAGAAGCCGGCCGGCGCCGCTGCAGCCGGCTCGGCTGGTGCCGTGAACCGGAGTTATCATTTCTCGATGAATCAGCCATATACAACAGAAGAATTGATGAGATTTCCTTTGAACGGAAACTTTTGTTTTTATTTGTTTAAGATTTTGGAAAGCTGAGGAATATAAGAGCGGATATTTTTTTGTAATTTTTGGCCGGGTGAACAGAAATAGGGAGGGAAGAGAGAGGGAAAGAGTATATATAGGGAGCGAGGGGCATGTGGCTAACACGTTGGGTGAGTCCAGAAAGAGTTGAGAAGGGAATGAGCTGTCACACGGCTCGACTATTTAGCCGATTGATTTTGGATTTAATTTTGACTGAATTATGACTCGGATCTCACCCTTTTTTTTTTTTTGAAAAAAAATATTTTTCTAAATTAATTAATTTAGTTACTGTAAGCCGTTTTTTTCTGACAGAAGGGGAAACATTTTTTGAAGTCAGAAAAGGTTATTACACAATAAGTTAAGACAAGCAATTATGTGAGTTAATAAACGGGATCAGGCTACGGTGCAACTGTGGCACCGTGCCACAGTTGCACCTAAGGTTCCCCCTAATAAACGTCTCCATTTTTTTTAAATTTTGTGTTTTCATTTAATTAATTATTTTTTTTATTTTCATTTTTCTAGCATGCAAACCACGCTCAATTATCATTAAGCGTTTGTTTCCGAAACTTCTTATATTATTTTAAAGAGATATTACAAGAATAAGAGAAATCGAATTGATAAAATATGTGAACTTATGTGAAACTTTAAATTAGTCATATTCACAATAAGAAGTCTATTAAATAAGAATAGATTAAATTTATTTTTAATAATTAAAAGAAAATCTTATCAACAATATGCATAAAACAATTCAAATCTTCAATTTTTTTTAAAAAAATCTACCACTTAGGTTCCATTTTATACATTTTTTCAAGTATAAATTATGTAAATAGAGTTTTTATTTAAAAAAATTTAATTATTTGGTTGTCAATGAGATCATTTATTAAAAATTTATGAAATTACATTAATAGATAAATTTTTTAAAGTTATGTTATGAAAAGAATAAAATAAGATTATCAAATAAGTAGAGGATATCTTTTTAACCTCTATTTCTAAAAATTTAAAATTTAAACTTTTGTTAGTAGAGGTAAAATATCTTAGTTAAATTTTAAAAGCGCTACTAAAAAAATAACCAAATAATAACAAAAATTATAATAAGAGTTTGTGCAATTAAATAAGCACTTATAACCATTAAATAAGTCATAGAAAATTAATACTTAGTCAAAAGTGGTTTTTAAAATTTTAGATTAAGATAAAAAAGAATCCCCAAAATTTGTATCTCATTTTAAACTGGAAAACATAGATCAGGAAATTATAAAATAAACATGGGGTGGGTAAGTTTAGTTCAACATAACAAAAAGGCTATTCAAGTCAAGTTTGTTCTTCGAAGGAGTAATTGATTATTCGAGAACTTTCATTTATGAACAATATTTTATTTATCGTATTTAGTGTATAAAATTATAATTTGTTTTTAAATATATTAATTAATTTGTTTGAAGCCAAGCCAAGTGAAACAAGTTGAGCAACCAAACAAACCAATGGCAGCCCAAAGGCAAAGAAGAAGAGCATATTCATGGTCAGAGGCTGAGCTGGGGGTGTGTTATTTGACCCTTTTATCTGAAACAACAACAATAATAAACAACCACGTCACCATCACCTGGGCCCCACTGGCTAACAAAATTCTATGGCTCGCTTTCAACTTTTAGTAACTCTTACACCACCGGGATCTCCATTTTGGACCCCACCCACGATTAAATGCTTTTAATCAACGTTATTTGATCAACGACATTTCAACCTCCAAACAACCACCGTCCGATTCTCTTAGTGCCCCATGGAATATCTGACGGTTGATGTCGCAGTTACGTGTTCGACTCTGGATTAGATATGTCGACACGTGTTTGGTCCGTATTAGTTGCTATCCTCATCGTCGTTTACGTTGAATATGCGCAGTATTGAAACAATAGCTATTAGCTAATTAATGACAGCCGTGTGTTTCTTTCGTCTGGACCTGGTGATGTCGAAGGCCGGTGGGGTGACTGGTGAGTCGCTTTAGTCAAGGGTAGAACTGTAATTTCAGAAGCTTCCAAATTGTTGGTTGTCGTATAGTTGGACAAAGCCGTTACCAGTCAAGGATTTCCGTGTGCTTGTTGTTGCACGGTCTTTGTTGCAATCAAAAGCTGTGGACAAAACCACCGTCAGGGTAATCATGACGGAACGGAAAGGTATTGGGTGCCGTGTGTGTATTCTCTTCTGCCATGCTACAGTCTCCGAGATTCCTGTCCGAACAGGTTAAACCCGAAAACTACGTCGTTAAATAATTTATTATTGATTTTCCTATTCTCATACTTTTAAATTTTATGACTTCTGTAATTACTTTTCAAAAATTTGAAAATCTAGAAGAAAATCAAAATATATCTAATAATGTATATTGGTGATTACAAAATCTGGATGCAGATCTAGATCTATCCATGAAAAATCTTATTTACATGAAATTTAGAGACTATAAACTTTAATTATTGACTTCAAAAGTTGAAGAGATATGAACACCAAATGAAATATTTTTAAGAATAATTTGTGTTAAAAGTATATAAACAATAATGGAATATTATTATTTTATCATCTAATATTTTCTGACATTTAACACAAAAGTTTTATGACAATTATTTTTTTCATTTTACTATCAAACCATTAAAGTCAATAGAATTTCATAATAAAAGTCTATTTTATCTCTAAATTATGTAAATTCTATTATTAGTTTATGACACGATCACAATAATTTAATGTCTTTAGTTAGTTTAGAACCTAAAAGTTTATATTCCTAAATCTTAAGATACATTAAGTTCGTGATTTGGTGGCAAACATACCGAAAACATGAGTGAATAAGTAGCCTAAAATTGCGAATTGCTAGTGATTATAATTTTTTATACGAATTTTTTAACCTCCAAACATCGGTTGAGCACTTATCTAAGTCACTTTGACACTCAAATCACTGTTTCACCATAAGAATATAAAGGAAAATCGGATAAAAAAGTGAGATGTATTTTTACAAGTGCTCCCCTATGCAGCTAGCCGGCTGCTTATTAAGGGTAAATTAGTAATCCTAGCCATTTCGGGAGTCAAATCAATTTGTGCAATTTCAAAATTGGTCATTTTAAAATCCAATTGGAGGATAGAGAGCGCAAGTGGTAGTACTTTTTCAATCAAAAGAATCCTCATTAGCAATTCTTCTTAAAATAATATAAGTCATGGTAGAAGAAAAATCAAACTTCATGGTTTCTTGTTAACCAACTATAAACTAAACCAGCTGGCATTGGCAAGGCTAGAAAAGTTAGGCCGTTCAAGATTTGCTTCAATAAAAATTGACATGCGTTTAACGCGCAACTTATTTTATTTCTTTGGATTAATTTATTTTTTTTAACTTTAAAAAATGTCAAATAAAGGGGACTAATTAAAATCTCATTCATTCATTTTGATAGATCCCATCATCTAATCATTAGAGCTAGCTAACTGAAGACTAGTAGAGTATCTTATATATATTTATACATATGTATAAAATAATTCTCTAACGAGATCATCTGTATTCTGATAAAATAAGGATTCCACTCATAGATAAAAAAAATTAAATTTTAATATATTAATAGATAAAAACACACGCTTATACACACATAAATATAATGTTTGATTTTCAATAATTGATTTTTGAAAGATTTTAATATAATTTATCTCTTCATTTCTTTACTTCAATTTTCATACACATTACAAATACATTGTCATAAGTACTTTATATTAATGGGATGTTTGGTATCCAGAAGTGATGCAGAGCAAGAAATTAAAGAATTCTTAATTAGATTGAAAGTTATAATATTTAGATATTTTAATTAACTTGTATTCTAGTTTAATTAGGTTTCCTATTTAGAGTTTTATTGTTTAGGCATAGCTTATTCAAGTTATATTTCTAGTTTAAATATAAGTCTTACTGAAATAGGTTTTCTCGTCAAATTAGGGTAAATCGTAGTTTGTATAAATAAGTATCTCTTGTAGCTTTTACAGGAAGGCCTTGTTTATTTGTTATTGATTATTTCTTGGATAAACTCTTGATTTGAGTTCTATTCTTATTATTTCTCAACATTATGCAGAATTAACGAGTTTTAACACTCTAGATTCACTGGTATTCTTAGAATCAATGTGGATTTAAGTTATTTCTTAATTATGATATTATAAGAACTAATGTAATATTGAAAACATCCTTATTCTTTTTATTTCTCAATATTCTGCAAGAATAATGTGTTTTAACATCCTAAATTCACGGGTATTCTTAGAATTAACTTGGATTTAACTTATTTCTTTATTTTAGTGTCATAAAAAACCAACATAATATTGAAAACATCCCTATCTATCGATCACCCTATATCTTTTATCCATCAGCTGCATTAATTTATCTTTTCGTTGCATCAGTTTCACTGTAGAGTGTTTTTGTTTTAGAACCACGCTGCATTAGTTTGGCATAAGAGCCAAAAGCCTAATTCTTAACTTTTTTCATCCACCTATCCTTCCCCCATGTTTAGCTTTACAAAAAATATAAATCAGAAAAAACCAAAAGAGAAAACTTCAACCTTTACGTCAGCCACCATCCATGGCCACTAGGTGCAATTGTTGTCTTATTTTGGTTGATATCCTCCACCACTCGTGACGAAGAAAGCCAGTTATCAAACCCCATAGAAGGACCACTGCTAATTAGCCACAGATAGCCAAAAAATAGCCATCATAGACTAGATTTCCGATACCACCATCATCGATTTTCGCTGCAATTTATCCAATAACACCACTACTAATCAACTCCTCTCCACCAGCACAACCTTTCTAACCATGTATAACCACCGATTGACGTACTGATCATTGGAATTAAAGCACTTAGAAACAACACCAACTAAAACATTGACTTTTTGAATAAACTGTTGAGTACTAGAGAATACATATTTATAAAGGGCAAACTTATCGTTTTGCACTCTAAGTCTCACCAATATTTTTACTTTTATGTGTTTAAATCCTTTAAACTTTGATTTTGTGTGTTTTGTTATAATTTGAATATTTTATGTATTTAAGGGGTATTTTACTCATTTCATGATTAATAAGAAATCAAACAACAGAATAGATATCATTTTTTTAGCTTAAAATAACTGAAAATCTTAGGAAGGGAATATAGGGTAAAATTATAATTTTAAGATTCTGGTGGGACCCAAACGACATGGTGTTGACCAACTGATGTGCCATTGACCAGCTGATTTGGCATTGACTAATGACACGACAACATCCTATTGAATCGAAAAATGTTGATATGGTGTTGACAAATGTGGTGGCATTGACTAAGATGAGGTGGCATTTACCGATGACGTGACACCACATTATTTGACTGAAAATTTGACTTTTGTGCTGACTGTTGACGTGGCAACATATTAGCGGACCGAAAAATGTGTGTATAGTACGTGTATATACACGAAATGATAGTCGTGATGATATGTTCCATGTGTTTCATCCAATTAGAGCTTGCCACATGACGCAATACTAAGCATCCAAATTGTTTTTATTTGATGACCATAATTTACTCATTGTATTTATAAATAAGGAATCATCCTTTAGTTCAACAGGTCTGAATCTAAATTTGACCTCAATTTTGTCTAAATCTTACTGTATCTTGTATTGTTATATGTATTTTTTATAAAATTACTATTTTACTTGAAGTTCGAAATGAGTAGCTAATTTAAGTTCAAGTTGTGAAGCCTCAACATGATCCATAAGCTTAATTTAGTAAGTTTATTCACCATTTCTTTTTAATTTATATGGTTTTTTTTAACCCATCGTTGACAGATAATAATAATCTTGTCTAAATTTTGTATGGTATAACGGCTCCTTAGTACAAGATTGTTATTTTTTTGCACAATGAGCTCTTTACATTATATTTATTAGAGAAAAACTCCCCTCTAAGACTTGTGGGTCGTCTTGACTTAGTATTGACAGGGAATGCATCTAAGTTATTTAGCGGATAGTCTTGCTACATTGTCAACAATAGGATCATTATCACTTGGCACAACGTGTACTTAGCACCACATTTAGCAGAAGATTATTTTCCCCCAGCACAATGAGTTCTTGATAATATATTTATTAAAGTTATGCTTATAAGGAGTGAAAATATCCTCTTATAAATTAATTAGAATTAAAAAGGAATATTAAGCCCACGGTGAAATGTTGAGTGCAAATAAGAGACTCAAGTGCTTCATTTGCATTGTTTCATCTTTAATTCATTCTCATCATTTTATTTTAAATCTTAACATAAGTAAATTACATCCAACCAACTCACATATAAACTTGGAAAATTAACTCTACATATAATTAAATTTACCTCTTCTTATGATCGACACTTCTCACCATTAATCTATATTACAATAGATTCATGCACTAGCGAGTATAATAAAATTTGTAAAACACAAACCAGCATATCATCATACTCATTGACCTCAAATTTTCTAGATCCACTTATCTTTATCTTATTTTCTAATCACCGTTGCAGGTAACCCTATTTTTTGCTTATTTACAGTTTTAACCCAATACTATCTCTTATTTACAATATTACATTTAGATTTTTTGATCTCATAAAGAAATCCCTAATCAAAATCTCATAAAAGAAACCCCTAAACAAACAAAAAAAAAAAACTTTAGTCATGAAGCCACAATATCATTATAAATATTTCGTCTTCAAAGAATATGTTTTGGTTAGAATGTTGAGGATTTTGCGTTCGATTGGTCAAGATTTAGAGAAAGTTCAAGATAAAAAATTATTTGCATATATGGCATAAATTTGAATTTGACGAAGTTGTTCATGACAATACAAGTTATAAAGATAATGTTATTGAGGAAAACAATGACTATATATGCTTCCCTTGTCAATGTTACTCCATCCAAAGAGAATATTGATTGGCCATTAACATCAACCTTAACTTCTCACGATCCTATCATCAGTTTAGATCAACCGCCTAAATTTGATCACTTTATTCATGTTGTGGAACGAGATGAGACAACTGTTAATGACATCTTGTGATCTTGTATAACAAAGATGAGGTATTTGTCGATATAACCTTATATTGTTCTCTAGATGGTTTGCTTGAAGAAAATAAAGAAGATTGTTGCGATTTTTTCCAATGGTTAATAGATTATGAGAAGAAATCATTTTCCTCAACTATGCTGAAATTCGTCATGAAGAATGCGAGAAGGCAATATCAGAGAAATTGTTGATAGAAGAATTTATTTTACGTTATTGCAGTGATTGGATGGACATCATAGCAAAGGTTGGAAATTTTAAAGTTTTTTGTCTACATCGAAGCTTTGTTTTGAAAAGTATTCCTCATACATGTAAGATGTTTTTGGAGATTACAACAAGCAAAATTCAAAGACAAATTTTATCTACTCTGGAAGGAATGATGTAGAGTAAGAAATTAAGGAAATTCTAGGTAAATTGAAATTTATAATATTTAGAAATTTTTTAATTAATTTTTATTGTAGTTTAATTTGGTTTCCTATTTAGAGTTTCATTATTTAGGCATAACGTATTTAAGTTATATTCCTATTTTAGGTTTAAATCTTATAAAAATAGGTTTTTTAGTCAAATTAAGATATGTTGTAGTTAGTATAAATGAGTGTCTTTTGTAGCTTTCACAAGCAGACGCCATAATTATTCGCTATTGATTATTTCTTGGAATGAACTTATGCTTTGAATTCTATTCTTGTTATTTCTTGGCATTCTATAGGATCAATGACTTTTAACACCCTAGATTCGTAGGTTTTCTTAGAATCAACATGCATTTAGCTCATTTCTTTATTTCGGTATTCTCAAGAATAACGGAGTATTGAAAACACCCCTATATATCGATCTCCCTATATCTTTATCCATCCGCTGCATTAATTTATCCTTTCATTGCATCAGTTTCATTGCAGAGTTTTTTGTTTTAAAACCACGCGACATCTAGTTGTGACTTTTAATCCACATAGTTATCACATGAGCAACTGCTAAGTTACATATAATATAACTTACAGCAACCCTCTTAGAATCAACATGGATTTCGCTTATTTCTTTGTTTCGGTGTTTTAAAGAATCAATGGAGTATTGAAAACATCATTCTATTTTGATCACCCTATATCTTCTATCCATCCGTTGCATTAATTTATCCTTCCACTGCATCAGTTTCACTACAAGGTGTTCTGTTTTAGAACCACACTGCAGCAAGTTGTGACTTTTAATCCACATAGTTATCACATGGCTGATAAGTGCATATTTTTCATATATTTTGCTATTAATTTCTCCATCTTTTTCTTATTTTGGTCTTAAATATTCTAGTTATTTTAGTTAATTTTTAATTTAGTAAATTATATTTTTATTGTGTTAATTTTTATCTTAGTTTTTTTATTTTGTTATTTTAGATATTTTCTGGGATTAAAGAGAAATTAAATCGAAGCATTCAAGAAAGAAATATGATTGAGAGAATCAAAATAGGAAAAGAATTAAAGATCGAGAGACAAAAGTACACAAGAGATCAAGAATTGAAGAAATAAATAATATTTTCCATTTAGAGCTTTTACGGGCTAAGCAAAATTAATTTTGCTCATGGAGCTAAAATGGGAAAAAGGAGATTGCCATCCAGCACGTGAGAGGAAGAAAAGAATAAAGCCTTTTGCCTTTAAGGATGGCCAATCAAAAGAGTTTGTGAATGAAGATGAAAAAGTAAGCAAATATTTTGCATGACAATTTAAATGGCAAGCACGTTATGAAAGTGGCGGTTTTGGCTTTGGATTTAATTCTTTCCATGCAAGGATTTAAAAGCCGCAATTGAAGCATTATAAAAGGGCCAAGCGGAAGCAACACAAGGGGGGATTTTTTCGGCAGCACACAAACTGAAAACAATTTGCAGCCGCAGAGGAGAAGAAAAAAATCAGCAGCTGAAAAGAATTGAACAAAAAGGTAGCTGCTTGAATTGATCTCCATGATTGGTTTTATCAATTCTCTTATTCTCAATTTAATTATATTAGGCTAGATTTTCTATTTGGTTGAGGGTGAATTTAAAACCCCAAATATGTCATATAATTAATTTTTAATTTCTATCATTCAATTTATTTAATTGAGATTGTTTATGTCCTTCTATAATTAATGTTTATATTCTTCTATAATTAATGTTTATAATTTTATTCTCATCTAGTTTGAATGGCCAATTAGATAGGACTTGAATAAATTCTATTGCTAGATTAAAATTCTTGATATGTAATTGTCTTGATATTTTAATCATAAGTAGCAGGTTGGAATCAGTGATTTCAATTAGAGAATATAACTTAGGTTAAAAAATCTGAGCTTGTGTGTTTATTGCCTAGATCAACCTAATATTTTTCTTTGTTTAATGCTTCCATTATCTTAAATTTAAAGAGCTTTTTTTAAAATTATTTAATGGTTAGAGATTAGGTGAAGAGCTTGTTTTGTCTAACGACACACTAAGGAAATATTGAGACTAACAGAGCTTGTTGTTGTCTACGGTTGATAGTTTCAATATAAATTGATGATAGAATTGATATATTATGTGCATGTTTGGTGGTGGCGAATGATCCTTTAACCAAAGTTTTCATCATTATTATTTCTTTCTCCTTTAATTAGATTTTTAATTAAATTTTTATTTTCATAGTTTAATTTCTTTATTTCTTGCTCTTTAGTTAAAAATTCAAAACCTCTCCTTTTATTTATAATTGGCATTTTCTTTAGTCAGATTAATTTATATTAATTATTTCTATTATTATTTTATTTTAAGTCTTGCTTTAGAGTTGATAATAAATATAACTAGCATAATCTCTGTGGAATCGATCATTACTCATTCTGTACTAATTATTTATACTAGTAGTAAGGTTTTAAATTTGGTGCACCCTAACGACACTACCAATGGCCAAGTTGTGACTTTTAATCCACATAGTTATCGCATGGGCAACTGATAAGTTACATATAATATAACTTATAGCAACCCAAAAGTCGTTACCCAATACCAAAAAATGATAACATTTAAAATAAGTAATAGGTCATGGGTAACTATTTTTGGGTTTATCATAAGTACTTATGATGTAACTTATAGCAAGACTCTGTCACATAATAGTCATACTGACTCTTAAGATATAGCATACTATATGATGTATATGCAATTACTTTAAGAAAGAAGAAAAATTGTTCTTTTGAATTGAAAGCTAATTGATCTTGATATTTCTCCCTAGTTTATTTTTTTATTCAACAATTTTGGAGGAATTTTGCCACATTGAAAGCATCTTTCTTGACTAAGATGGTATGCTCTCTCTCACTCATTCTCTTTTCTTCTTTGTCGTCTACATGCAACAAAAATTTTCATCTTATTTTCTCCTTGCGGTGTTAAAATTACATTAGCACCCATTGAAGGCCAATTTCGCATGTGCCATCAGCTCATTACGTACATTGTTAAAATAAAATCATTTTGAATACTTCCCAAGAGTGCAGAGGAGAAATGTGAATTCAGAGAAAGATAGAGGCTATAAAGGGAAATTTACAAAAATAGCCAAAAAAATTAAGCGTTTTTCAACTTTAACCCCTCAAAGTTTTTTCTATCATAACTAGCCAAACACCCTATTTTTGGACTACATTACCCTCATCACTTTCATCAAATTTACAAAGGTATGCCACTTTTCCCTTTTTCAATTCCAGCAATTCCAGCACTTCCACCACTTTTCTCTTTTCAACTTAACAAACTTCATCACTCAACAAACTCCATTACTCTCAATAAATTAACAAATTTCATCACACAAGCATTACATAATTGAAGATATAATTATCAATTGGAGAGCTTCTTAAGGTTAGTTTATACTCTTACCATAACTTAAACTTTTAATCTATTGATTTTATCATTTGAGTTCGAAATTGAAGTGAGTTTTTATTTGTTATTTTTCATAAACAAAATAATGTGACTTGTTAAAGTAGTTAGTTTGAGTTGAGAAATGAAAATCAATCATTAAAACCCTTGAAAAATCGAGCAAAACAGAAGCCTAGAACAAGTGAGACAGGCACCTGTCCCACTTGCCTGCCTCACCAAAATATGTGCGACAGGCAAGTGGGACAGGCGCCTGTCGCACATATAAACCCACTGGTTTTATGTGAGACATGTGCCTGTCTCACTTGTTACCACCGGTTTTATGTGAGACAAGCAAGTGGGACAGACGCCTGTCTCACTTGTTCCCACTGGTTTTATGTGAGACATGCGCCTGTCCCACTGCATGTCTCATTAAATTTGAGTTATTTTCCAAAAGTAATAATTTGGGCTACATGTGTCTGTTTTAGGCGTATAATATATCGTTTCGAAGCTTACGATGAGACAAAGCAAATCCAAAATTGTATACTTCATTTCATTCACATAAATGTACTGCATATTCACTTTACTAGGTTTTGTAGCGTGGAATCTTATCTCTTTTGTTTTTTTTTTATAATTTTTAGGTTTAATGGATTCCGTTGTACTTCAATTATGTTACGACGGTTGGTGGGATACGTTAGCAGATGGCAGTACGGAGTACATGAATGCAAAGAATACGGCATTTTTAGTTCGAAAAGATTGTATGTTTGAGCAATTTCTGGCAAGGGTGTATGAAGTTTTACAGATAAATCCTAATGAATATAGTTTGACGATGAAGACAACTTTGAGGTCTAGTAACACAATGTATCGTGTATGTTCACTACCTATGGACATATTCAATGATGATATGGTTAATGTTGTGCTGCACATGGCCTCTGATGTGGTAAATTATGGATGCCTCCCTATATTTGTCACCACATATCCTCGAGTTCCAGCCGAAAATCCTGAGCCACTTGTGGAAAGTGAAACTTCGTTTAGAGCAAACGAGTCTATCCCCGATATTGAAGAAGATGTGTTACCACAACAAATGTCGTTCTAGCAACGTTACTCACCAGTCAACGAAAACAATGACACTATTAATGATAATGACATTATGTTAGCGGATGTTGAAGAAAACGTGTTACCATTAGGGATATCGTTAGAGCAACATTACTCTCCATTTCACAATAATGTGTTCTGCAGTTATGATGATCCTGATTATGACACCAACAACACAGAAGCTGATAATGTTTGTTTAGAACCGTTCAATAGTGTGCAAGGCATGAACTCCAATACTGAAGTTGATGATATGAGCATTGGTAATTCCGATATTCATATCAATGATGAGGATGAGTATCAGTATGATATTCCTATTAACAATAGAAACAACCAACTTATTCCTCCGACGGCCCGTTCGAGGAGGAGGACAACAGTTAATCCCCTGGTGAGTCTTACTCCAGTTTTGCCTTCAAACTTAGTTGCTCCAGACTTAGTTAGAAGTTGTAATTCTACTGACATTGGTGTGGGAAAGTTGTTCGCTGAGAAAAATGAGTTAATACTGGAATTGCGCAAAGTGGCCTTGTGGGAAAAGTTTGATTTCAAGATTGCACGGTCCACAACGACACGCTTTGAGGCTCACTGTTCTTCGGAATCATGTAATTGGCATCTTCGCGCAACGAGAAGTTCGGATGAGCAGAATGTTCCTTGGGTAGTGAGAAGCGTTTCCCATTTATCTGGTACAAGTTAAAAGTATTATATGTTAATAAATTATGAACAAAAGCAAAAAAAAAAAAGGCAGTAAAAAACAACGCGTTGTCTCTTGGTGCGATGGGCACCAAAAGGCAGCACCAAGCTCGTTGCCTCTTGGTGCAACGGGCACCAAAAGGCAGCACTAAGCTCACTGCCTCTAGGTGCGACAGGCACCAAGAGGCTCGCCAAGCGCGTGCGAATTGCCCGCAGGTTGGCACGCAGCTCGCGCGTGCAGACTGGTACGCGTCTCGCGTGCGGCATGGGCATCTCGCTCGTGCGACAGGCGCGGCCTCGCGCGCGAGATGCCCATGCCGTGCTCATCTCGCATGCGACAGGTGCGGCCTTGCGCGTGAGATGCCCATGTCGCGCGCATCTCGCGTGCGATAGCCGCGACCTCGCGCACGGGATGCTCCCCTTCACTTCCCTTTCTCTTCCATTCCCTTTCCCACATGCATCTCACCCACCACCGCCATTAAACACCACCAACAACAACAACCCAAACAACAACAACAACAACAACAACATCAAAAACAACTCACCTAGGGTTTCCAATTTCAACGTGATTTAGCTTGTTTCAGCCACCGACAACTTCCTCCGCTGCCGATCTACACCGCCGACGATGTATACGGGATTCCGGTGATGAAATTTTGGGTGAGAGGGGGAGGAATTTGCTTGAGGGAAACGTGAGAATGAGGAGGGTAATTTCATCCACAATTTGGTGATTTGGCTAATGTTGATAGAAAAAATTTAGGGGGGTTAAAGTTGAAAAACGCTTAATTTTTTTGGCTATTTTTTGTAATTTTCCGGCTATAAAGTGGTATATTTTCATTAATTGTTGTAATTCAATTAAGTTGTGCCAAGGCCTTATTGTTTTTCTTCCTTTTCTATGGTGGTATTAAGCCCAGCTCGTTATGGGTCCAAATTGACTAAGACCTCTTATAATAACATGAAAGATTTTTACCGACTATAAAATTAAAGGTTTGAATCAGAATTAAATATTATATACTAAGTACATCTTTATAAAATGTCAGATAACCTTGTTATAAGGACATAAATGTTATATACTAAGTATTTTACCGACTATAAGATTTTCTTCCTTTTTTGTTTTGATTTATAAGGATATAAATTTCAGATAATTATGTTTAAGATGTTTTCTATTTACAAAAAGAAATAAGATGCCACTTATATTTAGCTATTTATGATAGAAAAATAAACATGTTTAGATCCATTCAGACCCATTCTAATTTCAGACCATAAAAAAAAAAAAAAAAAAAAACCAAACGCTACCTAAATGTGGCCATTTTTGATACTTTGATTATGCAATATTTCTTTGTGTATAGAGAGGAGAGTCGTAAATTTTGTTGCAACTTTTGTACTAGACAACAACATTAAGATCTTGTTTGGTATTGAGATGTTATGCGTTTTAAGTTATAGTTGTTGTACAAAAAAAAAAGTCGTAAATATAAAATAAAAGTGATAATGTGTGGTAAACATAAGTTGTAAATAACAATTTTAACAAAAATAATAAATTTATCGTAGATTTGTTGTCCTGTAAGTATATGATCAAATCAATTTTGCTTCCAAAATTTAGTTTCTAAACTATTGTAGTACGTGTTCACTAAATATAAATATATAAAGAGCCGTAACTTTTAAGAAATAATTGTCCAATCACACTACCAAATAGCACCTTAATTAGTAAAATATTGACATATGTATTTTATAATTAGAGAATATGATCCAAACTCAGAGAAAAACTTTTATTTGATGAGGTGGTAGGGTCCCTGACCACTGAAAATGGGTTGTGTTTGCCAAATTCAAGTGTTGTTAAAGTATATGAAGAGTTCACATTGAGTATTTTGGATTAAGAGCGGGTAAAACAGGAATCTAGTAAAGGTAAAATGTTTCTATCTTCACTTACAAATACTATTTCGATCTGCTAATAATAAAATGCAATATTTTACGTACCATAATTAAATGAAACTCAGGTTTGAGCCAAATCCTAATAATATCCGAATATTTTTTCATTTTCTTTTGCAGGAAAACAATGGTTCCTTCCCTAGTGAATGAGCAAAAGAATGAGTATCTAGTGAATGACGTTTGAATGCGTGGTAAAAGACTGAGCTTGGAATTTCTGATGGACTGTAACAAGAAATTCAGATATAACTTATTACAAGAGAACTGATTCGTCAAAATTTTGATTGTTTAATAATTGGTAAAGATTTTTTTCTTGATTATGTGCTTGATCTTAATTGTTCGTCATTAGCAAGAAACAAAATTTCTTTTGGGCTCTATTTGTCACAACGCAAGCAATGAGTTCTGTTGGATTTGTATACTGCAAAGACATCATTAAGGGTCCCTTGACCATAAGGTTGAAGATTCACTTCAACCTTGATTATTATTTTTGTTGTATATTTATGCCTGTGTATAGACTGGGATGGGGTTATGATGTGTTCACCAATATACATATAAGAGTTTTGAACATTGAAGTTAGATATATATAGACATAAATACAACAAAAATAATATTCAATCCATCATTGAATCCCAATTCCCACATGATGTACCTCACTCTGTTGAGCTTCTATTTGTATTTATTTTTGAGGTTTTTTAACTCTCTTTTTTTTTTTTTTAACTTAAGTAGGGTTTATCTAGGGTTTAATGACCGATGATAAGAATTATAATATAAATGATGAAATATTGAAGTTAAAATTACTTAATATATAATAATAATTTATGGGTGACACATTATTTAAAATAAAAACTTTGTATCAAAATTTTACAAATAGAACATTAAGAACCAGCAAAACTAAACATGTTTCATCTTTTTCCATTATAATTTGAAAATTATTTTTATTTTCAATTAAACATAATTTTAGAGTTTTTTAAAAGAATTTTAAAAGTAATACAGATAAAAAGCATAGATCCTTGTTAAATCTAAAACATATTCGAATGACAATTTTTATCATGAATTTTTTTTCCCCATATGTCAGTAAATGTACTATAGATTTGGAGATTGTGGGTGTGCCTGTAAACATATATAAAGAAATCTTAGAAAGAAAAAGCATGAGTCATGTGACAAATAAATGAACGAGAAAGACCAAATTAAATGAAAAAAAAAAATGAAAGAAAACGAACAATTGGGATTAGATCAAGAATCTCCTTTAGTTGAAAGTTTTTACAAATAGAAATATTGAACTACTTAAAAAGGAGGGATATATGGAGAGAATCAACAGATTCTCTCTCTCACGAATGGAGAGAGAAACATTCTCCCGACTCAAGCTCCTTGATTTTTTTTTGTATTTTCTGAGAAATCAAATGGTGACTTGAAATTAGAGTGCCTTTTGCAGGTACCATATCATCGCTCGAAGTTTTGAAAGCTTAAAGATGAAGGATATAATTGTCATTTTTAAGTATTGAAGGAAATTTGTTCCTTCACTAGCAAAGGTCAATGCAACCTGAATCTGAACGGACCCGCACAAGTCTAAATTACAATTGGTATTTTTGAAAATACTGCTATTAAAAATTATTTTTTAATTACTTATATAGTATACATTTAACAAATCGATTGATATTTATATCTAAAATCACTTAGATTAAATCTATTATGATACGGTCTAAATTTATACCCTCATAAATATTATAAAAGTATTTATTTTACTTTATTTTACCTAGTAACCACAAAAAAAAAAAAATCCTACTTCACTCAATTTTAAATTAGAAAAAAAATATTGAATTGTTACAAGGACTCGAAGCACCAGCCTAATACTTGGTAGCCGAGTGGAAGCTTACTTTTAAAAAAGAGAAAAATGTTTGTTTAGTTTATATTTTGAGTTACGTGACTGTTTAGCTTTTATATTTAAAAAATTATGTTCAAAACACCTTTATTAGTAAATATGTTACACTTCTATCATTTTGTTTTTTTTCCTTTTATAGTAATACACTTGCAATAAAATTCTTCGGAGTGTTAATTAAAAAAATGATAATTTATCAAATTTACCTTAAAATCAACACAAAAAATTACACATACTTTTATATTACTATTATTTTACTTATAGGATTAGTTTGTAATTTTTTGTAAAATAATTATTAGTAAAATTGTTGTAAAGATATTAAACATTACTTTAAATTGATTGAAATTAATTAATTTATAAATAATTATTAGAAAGATTATTGCACAGGTACAAAAAAAAATTAATTTTTTATATCGATATTTATTTATTAATTTACTAAATAATTTTTTTATAAATAAATATTTAATGTCAAAAATATTGTTGGAATGATATTATTATAAAAGAAAATAAAAATAAAGATAAAAATATAACATATTTAATTATAAAATGCTTTGAGATATTTTAAAAAATATTAAAATTAATCAGACACTTAAATCAAAAATAGAAAATACTTAACCCTTAACAATTAAAAAAAAAAAGTTTAAAAAGCCTATGCGAGAAGACGGCTTCAATTTAACATCTTACAAAAACTCGTAACAAATATAAGATTAAAAAATGTGCACTTTAGAGAAACACGGCGACGTTTTTGTCCTGACCTTAACTGGTTCCTCCAACGTAGACGAACACCGGTTAGGTCCAACCGCTATCGACTCGATCCTCTCGGCTATCGCTCAAGCCAAAGCCGAAGCCACTCCCGGCTCCGCTCTTATCACCACTTCTCATGGCAAATTCTTCTCCAACGGCTTCGACCTCGCCTGGGCCCAAGCCGCTGGCTCCCGAACCGGCGCCCGGGAACGCCTCCACTACATGTTCAAATCCTTCAGGCCGCTTGTAGCCGCCATGATGGATCTACCTATGCCTACCGTGGCCGCCGTCAACGGCCACGCAGCCGCCGCGGGGTTCATTCTGGCTTTGAGCCATGATTACGTCGTCATGAGGCGTGATAAGGGCGTGCTGTACATGAGCGAGGTGGATATCGGGCTCACCTTGCCGGATTATTGTGCTGCTCTGTTTAGGGAAAAGGTCGGATCGGCTACGGCTCGGCGCGATGTGTTGTTGAGGGCTAAGAAGATCAAGGGAGAGGAGGCGTTGAGGATGGGTCTCGTGGAGGCAGCATACGATAGCGAGGAACGAGTGGCCGAGGCTAGTATGCGCCTGGGGAAGCAGTTGGCTGGTAGAAAGTGGGCTGGTGAGGTGTATGCGGAAATAAGGAAGAGTTTGTACCCGGACTTATGTGGCGTGCTGGGATTGGACATCAAGGCTGTTTTTTCCAATTCTAAACTTTGAATTTGATTAAGCGCGAAAATAACTACGAAGCTTAGAGTTGAATAATAATTATTCATGCCCAAGAATTTGGGATACGAAAGAATTTCAGAATTCGGAGATTCTTGTACAATAATAAAGAAAGATTTAAAGAGATAGAGTTATATTTTTCTTTTTGAAGAAAATAAGCTAACATTTCCTTCATTACAAGTGAAAATTAGTACATCTTCACATTTAGTACAAATATGAAAATTATACAAACAATCTCGATAGATATATTTACAAGTACACAGTTGTTGAATTAATATATTTTTCACACTTAAGAACAAGTGAAAAAATCAGCACATTAAAGATACTTTAGTGAAGTAGCTATTCCGACGAAGGAGATGTACCCAACAGAAAGCCATTCACCAAATAAAGTTCTTTCATGGTACCCTGTCTTTAGATTTGATACTTCAACTAGTTCAGGAATAGATTTTCTGTCTTGATCCACTTGTTATAGCCATGAAAAAGATGTAAGATACACAGGAGAAACGGTGCCTGCAGCTGTCACAAGCTGATTCAATATATTTTCCGTTAGATTTTAATTGGTAGTATTTCGGATACATCAAAACAACTACAGCCTGGAAGATGTATGTAACACGGAAGATGTTAACATAATTTTTTATAGAAATTATAATAAAATCTACTTTGTTTAAATTAAAAAAAATACAAAATTAATTAGATATAAAGGAATAATATTTTTATCGATTGATTGTTTTATATCTTTAAAATAATTAATTGATAAAATTATATATATATATATATATATATATATATATTAATAGATAAAATTATAAATATATATGTATAAAATAATTCTGTAATATGAGGATGCACTAACAGATTAAAAAAATATAAAGTTCAATAACAGATAAATACACACACTTGTCAAATTTTCAATAATTTATTTTTGAAAGATTTTAATATAAGTTCTCTCTTTATTTCTTTACTTCAATTTTCATACATATTCCAAGAACACTATCATAAGTACTTTATATTAATGGGATGTTTGATATTTAGAAGTTGTGACTTTTAATCTACATTGTTATATAAATAACCATCATGTTACATATAATATAACTTACCGCAACTCAAAAGTAGTTACCCAATACCAAAAATTATAACTTTTAAAATAAATCGAAGGTCATAGGTAACTATTTTTAGGTTTATTGTAAGTTACATGAGATGTAACTTTTAGCAAGATCCTATTACATATTAATAATATTGACTCTTGATATATATCATACTATATGTTGTACATGCAATTGTTGGAAAAATAGCATAACATGCTATTTTGAGAGCACATTTTGAGTGGATCCCACTTAACGAAAGTGAAAATATTGTGAGGTTCGGATTCTACTCTGTTGATACTTCAATAGTATAATTTTATTTTCTCAAAATGGTGCTTGGGGAATGAGAAATTGTCTCTCAAAGTTCACCCTTGGAGTTAGAAATTTAAAAGGAAATGAAGCTTATCCCACATGAGAAAAAGAAGCCTAGGAATTAGTGTATATATATAAACACTTAACCATGCATAGGTAAGGATTATAAGGAAAGAGATTCTCTCTACATGCGCGTGCGCAGGGGGGGTGCGAATCCAAGGCCGATTTGGTTGAACTCGTGCAGCGTCCTGCGTACACGAATGTCAGCCCAAAATCATCCATGCAAGCTAGGCACGTTTTTGAAATCAATTCATTGAATTGATTTGGCTGTTATAACAATTAAAATAAAACATATTGAATTCGAAAATTCAATACAAATGAGCTGTTACATCCTCACATGATTATAAAAAGACATCTCCTTTTCTATTTTTGATACACTCAGAAAAATTAACACAGAGCACACTTGCTGTTTTTTCCTTCGTCTTACTTCGTTTTTCTCTAATCAAGTTCACTGTTGTGGTTCGCCGGATTTTCCAGCATGTGCTTGACTGGAGAATCGTACCCGTTGCATCCTGGGAAACAGATACTAGCAAGCCTTAAGCACTCCGTAAAAGTGGTAAATCTGTTTTAAGGAGACTGTTTTTGTGCAGGCCTCGGGTTTCCATTTTAATTTTTCGTTTTCGTTTCATCTCTCTTCTGGTTTTGCTTTCTGTTATTTCTTTTGAAATCTTCAGTAGCTGGTTTTCGTTGGTTAGCTACTGTTTAATTTGTTATCTCACTGTTTTTCTTTTTCTTACAGCAATTACTTTAAGAAAGAAGAAATATTGTTCTTTTGAATTGAAAGCTTATTGATCTTGATATTTCTCCCATTGTTTTTTTATTCAACAATTTGGAGGATCTTTGTTGCAACCAAAGCGTCTTTGTTGACCAAGATGGTATGCTCTCGCTTGTTCAGTGTCTCTTCTTCTTTGTGGTCTATATACAACGAAAATTTTCATCTTATTTTCTCCTTGTGGTGTTAATATTACATTAACACCATTGAAGATAAATTTCACATATGCCACCAGCTCATTACGTACGTTGTTAAGATAAAGTAATTTTCGCCACTTAACCTTTACCCAAGTGGTGAACCACTTTCCTCAAAGTTAAGCATGATTATAAGGGTAGTGGTTCGAGTCTCTATGAACTCAACCTCCCACAATTAAACATAATTGTGTGAAGTTTATTTATAAGTCTCCCTCCCTTGTGAAATGCGAATGGAGCAAAGATATCACTTCTCTGTGAGGGTTATATGTCTGAGCATGTATTTTATAAATTTTAATTTAATAATGTAAGTCTCAATTATATATCTGATTGTAAATATTAGTGTAACGATCTATTGATATAGCAGTTATAAATATCTGTATAATACAATAATCTAATGTGTAATCAGTATTTAAAAAAAAAGATAAAATAATTTTCAATATTTGCGGAAAGTGCATAGGAAAAATCTAAAATCGGAGAATGTGAAATTGTGGTATATTTTTATTAATTTTTGTAATTCAATTAACTTGTGCCAGGGGCCTATTATTTTTCTTCCTTTTCCGAGGTGGTACTAGGCCTAGCTAAGACCAAGACTTCTTGTGACATCCCGAAAGATATTTACCGACTATGATCTGAATAAGGACTAAATACTATATTATAAAAAAAAATTTATAAAATATATTTATTTCCTAAACTATAAAACTTAATTTTTCTTTTTATTTGATTTATAAGAACATAAATGTCAAATAATCATATTTAAGATTTTTTTATTTACAAAAACTAAGAAGATGTCACTTATATTCAGTTATTTAAAAGAGAAAAATGAACATTTCATTCAAATATTCATATTTGGACCTGTTTAGACTTTGAAAATTTAAATTTATTTAAATTTCAGACAAAAAAAAATGCTATTTAACTTTGGCTATTTCTAGTACTTTGATTATGCAATATTTCTTTTTGTACAAAGAGGAGAGTTGCAAACTTTGTTGCAATGTTTGCATTAGACAGCATGGAGGTCCTGTTTGATATTGAGATATTACGACTTTTAAGTTGTAGTTACTATTAAAAAATAAAAATAAAAATAAAAATAAAAATAAAAATAAAAAAGTTATAGTTATGAAACAAAAGTTAATAGTGTGTGGTAAATATAACTTTTAAATAGCAATTTTTAAAAAATTGTAAAGATATCATAGTATTTTGTCCTACGAATGTATAATTAAATCAACTTACCTTCTAAAACTTAGTTTCTAAACTATAGCAATAAGTATTTACTAAACGTTAACACTTTAAGTATTATAACTTGTAAGATGCAATTGTCCAATCACACTACCAAATAAGGCATTTATTAATAAAATATTAACATTTGTATCTTATAATTAGAGAATATGATGCAAGGTTAGGAAAAAACTTTGATCTGCTGAGGTGATAGTGTCTTCGACCATTGAAAATTGGTTGTGTTTGCCAAATTCAAGTGTTGTGGTTACAGTATATAAAGAGTTGAGATTGAGCATTTTGGTCCTATTTGGTATTCAAGTACCATACCTTTTAAGTTACAGGTTACCATTTGTTATAGAAAAAAATTATAATTATAAAATAAAAGTTAATAGTATGTAGTAAGTAAAAAAATTTAAATAACAATTTTGACAAGATTAATAAAAATATAATAGATTTTTCATCATACAAGTGTAAAGTCAAACCAACTTAATTTTCAAGATATAACAACTAATGTTTACTAAACATGCGCATTAGAGTTGTAGCTCTGTTCAGCCTCAATCACAAACAGGGCCTTTGGATCAAGAACGGAGAATGTAAGAATCTAGTGAAGGGAACATATGTCTATCTTCACATCCCAATACAATTTCAATCTATTATTAAAATGTAATCTTTTACATACTATAATGAAATGAAACTTAAGATTGAGCCAAATCTAAATAATATCATAATATTTCTCCATTTTCTTTTGCAGGACTTCCCTAGTGAATGAGCAAAAGAATGGGTATCTTCCCTAGTGAATGAGCAAAAGAATGGGTATCCGGTGAATGACATTTGCATGGAAGAAGACTGAGATTGGAAATTCTCTTGGAATTTCTGAAGCACTATAACAAGAAATTAAGATTGACTTATTACACTTGTAATTGACTTATCAAAATTTTGATTGTTCCGACTTGATGAATGGTAATTGGTAAAGATTTTGCCTGATTGTGTGCTTGATCTTGATTGTTTTTCACTGGAAAGAAACAAAAGTTATTTTGGGCTCTATTTGTCACAACGCAAGCAGTGGGTTTTGTTGGATTGAATATTGCAAAGACATCCCTTAATTTTAAGAGCAGCACTGTAATCATGGGTTAAGACTTATGTTGAGAAAGTTTGGGAAGATTCACCTTCACAACACCCCTAATAAGAAAAAATAAAAACAAAACCCAAAGCGAAAAAATCCCTACGAAAATAATCATATTCTTCATAATCTATATATATTTCATGTTTCTGTCTCTTCAACTTCAAGTCTTCAATGTTCAAAACTCTTAGACATGTATTGGAAAACACACCCTAACCCTATCCCAGCCAACACACAAACATAAATACAACAAAAATGATATTCAATCCATCATTGAATCCCACATGATGAACCTCATTCTAGTGAGCTCTTGTTTTTATTTATTTTTGAGCATTTTTTAATTCTTTTTTTACCTACGTAGGGTTTCATCTAAGGGGTTCAATGACGATTATAAGAATTACAATATAGATTATGAAATATTTAAGTTAAAATTACTTAATATATAACAATAGTTGATGGTGACATATTATTTAAAATAAAAACTTTGCACTAAAATTTTGAAAATATAACATTTTATGAACCAGCAAAATTAAACATGTTTCATTTTTTTTTCTTATAATTTGAAAATTTATTTTATTTTCAATTGACTATAATTTTAGAAGTATTTTTTAAAAGAATTTTAAGAGTACAATACGAACAAAAAGCATAGATCCTTGATAAATCTAAAACATAATCAAATGACAAATTTTATCGTGATTTTTTTTTTCCGCATGTCAGTAAATGTACTATAGATTTGGGATTATGGATGTGCACATTAAACTTAAACAAATAAATATTAGAAAGCAAAAACATGTGAGTCACGTGATAAATAAATAAACAAGAAAGATCATATTAAATGAAAAAAGAAATGAACTACTGAGATTAGATCAGGAATGATCTAATGTTCCCTAGTCGAAAGTTCCTACAAATAGAAATATTGAACTATTTGAAAGGTGGGAGGGACAAAGATTCTCATAAGAGAATTAACAGATTCTCTCTAGAGAGAGAAAAATATTCTCTAAACTGAAACTTCTCGAACCTCGTATTTTCTAAGGAACCAAATGCTGACTTGAATGTCAGAGTACCTTTTACAAGTACCAAATCATTGCTCGAAGCTTTGGAAGCTTGAAGATGAAGGACATAATCATCGTTTTCGGGTATTAAAGGAAATTTGCTCGTTTGCTAGCAAAGGTAGAAGCAACTTTGAGTTGGAAATTTGCTCTTTCTCTAGCCTAAATTACAATTGGTATTATTGTAATACGACAATTAAAAATTACTTTTACACACACACACAAATATTAAAAGTCTACTTATGTTTATATATGAAATTAGATAGATCAAATAAATTATGATAGTCTCAATTTCTACTTTCATAAATATTAAAACAAAAGTCTTTATTTTGCGTACTAACCAAAAAAAAAAAAAAAAAACCTAACTCCCCTGAATTTTAAATTAGAAAAAGAAATGTTGAGTCTGTTAGCAGGACTCCAAGCATCCGCCTAACACCCAGGAGCCGAGTGGAAAATTACTTTTAAAATATTTTCCCAAACAAAAAATTACTTGAAGAAGCCTATTCGAGTAGACGGCTTCAACTTGACAATCTTACAATAACTCGTAACAAATATATGATTGAAAAATGTGCACTTTAGAGAAACACGGCGACGTTTTTGTCCTAACCTTAACCGGTTCCTCCGACGTTGACGAACACCGGTTCGGTCCTCCCGCAATCGACTCGATCCTCTCGGCTATTGCCAAAGCCAAAGCCAAAGCAACTCCCGGCTCCGCTCTTATTACCACTTCTCATGGCAAATTCTTCTCCAACGGCCTCGACCTCGCCTGGGCCCAAGCCGCCGGCTCACGAGCCGGCGCCCGGGAACGCCTCCTCTACATGGTCGAATCCTTCAGGCCGGTGGTAGCCGCCATGATGGATCTACCTATGCCTACCGTGGCGGCCGTCAACGGCCACGCAGCCGCCGCAGGGTTCACACTGGCTTTGAGCCATGATTACGTCATCATGAGGCGTGATAAGGGCGTGCTATACATGAGCGAGGTGGATATCGGGGCCACTCTGCCTGATTATTTTACTGCTCTGTTTCGGGCAAAGGTCGGATCGGCTACGGCTCGGCGCGATGTGTTGCTGAGGGCTAAGAAGATCAAGGGAGAGGAGGCGCTGAGTATGGGACTCGTGGAGGCAGCATACGATAGCGAGGAACAAGTGGCCGAGGCTAGCATGCGCCTGGCAAAGCAATTGGCCGGCAGGACGTGGGCTGGTGAGGTGTATGCGGAAATAAGGAAGAGTCTGTACCCGGACTTATGTGGCGTGCTGGGATTGGACATCAGGGCCGTTGTTTCCAATTCTAAGCTTTGAATTTGATTGGACGAGAAAATAACTATAAACCAGTTGTGTTTTGTGTTAACTGTTATCGAAGTTTAGTGATGAATAATATTCATACGTCTAGTACAAACATAGCTCCACAGACATCTATTACAAGTACACAATTGTTGAACCAATCTATTTTTCATATTAAAGAACAAGAGAAAATTAGTGCATCAAAAATACTTTAATGAAGTTTTTCTTCCCACGAAGAAGATGCACTCAATAGAGAGCCATTCACCAAATATTCGTAGTGCCTATATTTAAATTAGGGAACAGATTTTCTGCCCCTAGATCCACTTATAATAGCATAAAAGAGATAGAAGTATCGTAAGATACATGGGAAATGGTGCCTACAGTCTCACAAGCCGATTCAAAATATTTTCCGTTAAATTTTAGTTTGAAGCATTTCCGATACATCAATTTGAATTACGACCATAATAGAGCAGATAGAAATGATGAATAAGATTCAGCCAGTAAGAACATTCTTGCGGGAGTGTGTACCCATAGGCTATAGCTCAGCAATTTCAAGTTGACAATCTCATATATAAAGATCCAATAAACAGAACAACTCATGTCTCTGATGTTGTGGAAATGAGACGGCAAAATAAATAAGATAATTGAAACATACAAATATGCAAACGTGCAGAATATCAACGAAGAGTTAGAAAGGTGACAAACTACTGCATGATACACGGTAGAAAACATACAAAAACCTACCAGCTGAAAGAATGCTACTTGTTACAGCTTCTGCAAGACCAATCTTCTCTTCCTTCTTTGGCTTAGTTGTCAAAACTATGGTAGCTCTCCCACGTTGGTAATCCAACATTAATCCCAGGATAGAAGTTATCCGATATGTCAGATCTTCTGGGGAAATCTGTATGCCATGTATCTTCTAGCATATCCTCATCATAGTCGTTAAACCTGATTAAATTAATAAACCATTACAACGGCATCAAAGTTAAATAACTTGGCTACAGACATTTCACCATGCAGATAAATAAGCAACTGATGTAAATAACCAAGAACGAGGTGGTGGAGGATACGCATCTGGAACCAAAAGCTTTGGGTAGAACAAACCCATCGGAGGAACTGTTGTGAAAATTTTAATATACTCGCAAGCGCACGAATCTAGAGATAGAAAAGTGGTAACGAGGTCGATCCCACATGGATTGTTATAAATTGAAAAGTCTAATTTAAATCTAAAATTAATATTAATTCTAACCTAGTTGAGCAAATTGAGTTTTAAGAGAAATTAAACTAATTAAACTAAGAAAATAATTAAAGTAAATGAGAATTTAATGAGATAAAAATTACCAAGGTTTCGGAATCCACCACTATTCAATTAGTAATTATCTAAATATTAATTAATCCCCAATTTTAGAGTGAACTCGAAATCAATCTATGTCATCTCATGGATATAACAATTAAGCCCAAGTAATTAAATCTAATGTAGGTTCTTTTTCTGCTTAATAATATGACATCTAAGAATCTCATGTAAACATATTGAATAACAAAGAGTCAAAGTTTCCTAAGCACTCCATGTAAACAATTTAATGAAAGACATAAAATCAAAGATAATCATGTATAAACTTTATAGATCCAAGCATAGAATTAATCGAATATTAATCCTAACAATCAATAATGCATGACAGAATTGATGAAAAGATTTTATTAACATCCAATTAATCATGTGAAATAAAAACCATAATCATCAAAGAACATATATAGGGAATTAATTAAATAAAAAGATAATTATTTTATTGAATAGGGTTTCATCCTTAACCTCAGTGTAAGAAAATTAGCTAGACATACTTGAATTGAGAGCAACAAAAGAAATAAAATCAGCCATGGGAAGCCGAAATATTGCTGCTGCGGATTACTCTCTTCCAAAGCCGAATTCTCCTCCACTGGCGGCTACCTCTTCTTCTTTCCGTCCAGCCACTCCCTCCAAAAGCAAAAACTCTCTTTTATAATATTTAAAATGGACCCCACCTCTTAAATCCTAAAGCCAAAAGGCTTGGCCTTTTACTTGATTTGTTCTCACACGTGATCACTCTTAGAATTGCTTTAGGATTCCTTTTGTAATTATGAAAGCCAAGTGTGGGTCCCTTTAAATTGCTTCCAAATATTAGAATGCCATGCATTTGCTTCCCACGTGTTGGCCACTTTAGCTTTAAATTTCTTCTTTGTTTGCTCTAGCATGGAGAATTCACTTTATTGGCTTCAGCTTCTTCAGATTGAATTTCATACACATCTATTTAATTGCCTCCACAAATTGACTTGATCTTTAATGCTATCCATTTACTATTCTTTATGTACTTTTCATCCATAATCTCCAATCAATTCTCTATTCAATAAAATAATTCAATTAATTAAAAATAATAAATAAAATTAACTAGCAATTATATAATAAAGGGTAAAATATGTATATAAATTATGCTCATCAAATACCCCCAAACTTAGATTTTGCTAGTCCTCGAGCAAAACTAAAATTTAAAACAAAAATAAAAATAACAACACAAAAAGTAAATCCTAACTAAACCACTTTCGCAGGTAATCGCGATTGCATTTAGCACATGCAACAAGCCTTTAAACCCCTAGGCGGCCCTAGTGGACGAGTTATAGTCTCGTGAGGGCTTCAGTGATGATACCCACAAACATCATTTAAAAATAAATAAATAAATTAAATTAAATCAAAAGAACGAAAAACTTTAAATAAACCATGAAAAATAGCCTCAAAGATTGCAAAAATTATATAGCTCAAAGAAAATTTCAAATATTAGCAAAGTTCTAACTTTAATTCAATAGTCAATCCCACCTCTCTTTTGATTCTTGTAGTGTGTGTGTGAAATCAATTCAATCAAATCCATTCCCAAAATCCTCAACATCAACAGCCTTCACCTCAAACAAAGAACAGAGTAGGTCAAACTAATCTTATCATCTTGATCTCCAATTTTTTTTTTCTCTCACAGGCTTTTATGTGCATTTTCTTTTGATTTTTTTTTCAGCACATGCACTTGATTTTTTTTTTTCTTCTCCTTTTTTTTTTTTCAACCATAGTCAGGAGCTTTCACTCTACCCCTTAAGGTAGCCTTCTTCTCATGGTAGATTATCCTCTACATACTTGTGGTACATAGGCCCAAATTACTCAAGGATAGCTTCACTCTTAAGGGTTATAGGTAGCTATTTCTGACTTTGGTGCCCGTGTATACTATTTTGTATTGTGGAGATAAGAATCAAGACAAACAGTCATTTACTCTATCTAAAATTCTCAACTCAGGCTGCGTCAATATCAAATTTCAAGTCAAAATTACGAAAGAATTGATGTTAGTGCTCATGGTTTAAAGAATCTCAATCAAGAGGAACTAACACAAGAATCAAGTATAAACTAAGACAATATTCAACCCTTTCTAAAAACCATATTCATTGTCAATCAAATTTTTATCATTGGCTTTTCACATAAAAACAAAAAACAACAAATTTTTTTTTTTTTAATTTTTATTTAAAATTTTCAATTTTTTTTTTTAACAAACAAAACACACACTATTCCCACCCCCAAACTTATTTGGAACATTGTCCTCAATGTTGCACAAACAAAAGATATGCATGCAAACAAATGAAAGAAATAATAATAATAATAATAATAATAATAATAATAATAAACATAAATAATAAAAAGAAAGTTGGAGAGAACACACCTGGATGGGCTGGGAAAGCTTTAAAAAAAAAAACAACTAAACATTAGAAAAGAAAAATACTAGAAAAGAAAAACAAACAAAGAGAAGAAAACCTACTATTAAAATAAAACAAGAGTGCAAAGATGGACATAATTAATCCTGATAAACAGGATCATCTAAAAGTATCTCCTCAACTTCTGGTGTTCTTAACTCTAAAAATGGTTTCAATCTTTGCCCATTGACCTTAAATAAATCACCATTTTTAGGGTTTTCAATCTCAATTGCTCCATAAGGGAAAACAGTACGAACTATAAAAGGACCAGACCATCGAGAACGTAACTTACCTGGAAAGAGATGCAATCGGGAATTATATAAAAGTACTTTCTGACCTGGTGTAAAGGCTTTTCTCAAAATGTGTTTGTCATGAAAGACTTTCATTCGCTGTTTATAAATCTTGGCATTCTCATATGCATCATTCCTGATCTCTTCAAGTTCTGCTAGTTGTAATCTTCTCTTGGAACCAGCCTGCTGCATGTCAAAATTGAATTTCTTGATCGCCCAATATGCACGATGCTCCAACTCTACTGGCAGATGACATGTTTTTCCATACACAAGTCGATAAGGTGACATCCCAATTGGTGTTTTAAAAGCAGTCCTATATGCCCACAATGCATCATCAAGTCTCAAAGACCAATCCTTTCTATCTGGCCTAACTGTTTTCTCTAGAATCTGCTTGATCTCTCTATTAGAAATCTCTACTTGGCCACTGGTTTGAGGATGATATGGGGTGGCAACCTTATGTGTAATGGAATATTTGTCCAAAAGAGTTTTGAAAGGTTTATTGCAAAAATGGGTGCCACCATCACTAATGATTGTTCTAGGGAAACCAAAACGAGACAGAATATTACTCTTCAAGAATTTCACTACAACCCTATGATCATTGGTTTTGCATGGAATAGCTTCAACCCACTTCGACACATAGTCCACTGCAACCAATATATACTGATAACCAAAAGATGGAGGAAAAGGTCCCATGAAATCAATACCCCATACATCGAAGATCTCAACCACAAGAATAGGATTGAGTGGCATCATGTTCCGCTTTGAAATGCTACCCATACGTTGGCACCTATCACACAAAGAACAGAAAATATAAGCATCATGAAAAAGAGTAGGCCAATAAAAACCACACTGTAAAATTTTTGTTGCTGTCTTTTTAGCACTAAAGTGGCCTCCACAAGCTTGTTCATGGCAAAATGAGATAACACTTTGAATTTCATTATCGGGAACACATCGCCTAATAATCTGATCAGCACAATATTTAAATAAATAGGGATCATCCCAAAAGAAGTCTTTCACTTTAGATAAGAACTTTGTTCTATCTTGCTTAGTCCAGTGCTCTGGGATTTGACCTGTAGCAAGGTAATTAACTATATCAGCAAACCATGGTACGACATTTACACTCATAAGTTGCTCATCTGGGAAAGACTCATTCAAAGGTAAAGATTCTGGAATAAATTTAAGATCAAGGCGAGATAAATGATCTGCCACAACATTTTCAGAACCTTTTTTATCTATAAATTCAATGTCAAATTCTTGTAAAAGCAACACCCAACGAATCAATCTTGCCTTGGCATCTTTCTTAGTAAACAAATATTTTAAAGCAGCATGATCAGTAAAAATAATCACTTTACAACCTATAAGATAAGATCTGAATTTATCAAGTGCAAACACCACAGCTAGCATTTCTTTTTCTGTAGTTGAATAGTTCAACTGTGCATCATTGAGTGTCATACTAGCATAATAAATCACATAAGGCACATGATCTAATCTTTGTCCTAAAACTGCTCCTACAGCATAATCAGATGCATCACACATAATTTCAAAAGGCAAATCCCAATTAGGTGGCTGAATGATAGGTGAAGAAGTCAACAATTTCTTAAGCTTTGCAAAACCATCAAGACAAGATTCATCAAAGATAAAAGGTGCATCCTTAACAAGTAAATTGCATAAAGGTCTAGAAATTTTACTAAAATCTTTAATGAATCTTCTATAAAAACCAGCATGTCCAAGGAAAGATCTTACTTCTTTTACAGATTTGGGATGTGGAAGATTAGAAATTAAATCCACCTTAGCTTTGTCGACTTCTATTCCTTTGCTGGAAATTATATGACCAAGAACAATACCTTGTTTTACCATGAAGTGACATTTTTCCCAATTTAGAACCAAGTTCTTTTCTTTACATCTCTGCAAAACTAATGTTAGATGCTGCAAACATTCATCAAAAGAATCTCCATAAACAGAAAAATCATCCATGAATACTTCAAGAAATCTCTCAACCATATTAGAAAAAATACTAAGCATGCATCTTTGAAAGGTAGCAGGTGCATTGCATAAACCAAATGGCATTCTCCTATATGCAAAAGTTCCAAATGGACAAGTAAAAGTAGTTTTCTCCTGGTCCTCTGGAGCTATAGGGATCTGATTATAACCTGAATATCCATCTAGAAAACAATAAAAATCATGACCTGCAAGTCTATCAAGCATTTGATCAATAAATGGAAGAGGAAAATGATCTTTTCTTGTAAATGAATTCAATTTTCTATAATCAATACAAACACGCCAACCTGTAGTTACTCTAGTGGGAATTAATTCATTATTAGCATTAGTAACTACTGTAATACCAGATTTCTTAGGAACTACTTGCACAGGGCTAACCCAAGAGCTATCTGAAATAGGATAAATAATTCCTGCATCTAATAATTTGATTACTTCAGCTCTTACCACTTCTTTCATGTTAGGATTTAGCCTACGTTGCATCTCCCTAATAGGTTTAGCATTTTCTTCAAGATGAATACGATGCATGCAATCTACTGGATTAATACCTTTAATATCAGCAATGGTCCATCCTATTGCCTCCTTATGCTCTTTTAGAATACCTAACAACTGACATTTTTGCTCAAGATCGAGGGAAGAAGAAATAATAACAGGTAGAGTGTCAGATTCTCCCAAGAATGCATATTCCAAAGTGTCGGGCAGTGCTTTGAGTTCCAATTTTGGTGGTGCCTCCGCAGGTGGGCCAATTTTCTTCTCAGAATGAGGCAGTAATTCTGACTTTGCCTTCCATTTAGTTGTGTCCGTAATTAGAGGTGCATCAAGTAAAGCGCTGACTTCTGCAATTGCACTATCATCATTAAAAGATAAATCAGAATGAGTTAGACATGCCTCTAATGGATCATCAGTATGGTTAGAAATGAATGAATTTTCTACTAATTCCTCTATCATATTTGCTTCAACAAATTCATCTTCTTCTTGTGGCTGCTTGGTAACATTAAAAATATTCAATTCCATGGTCATATTACCAAAAGATAGCTGCATATTTCCATTCCTGCAATTAATAAGAGCATCAGCTGTAGCTAAGAAAGGACGACCTAGAATAACTGGAGTGTGTTTCTTAGGATCATGTACATGCTGAGTATCAATAACGATAAAATCAACAGGATAATAAAATTTATCAATCTGTATCAACACATCCTCTATAATACCACGAGGTATTTTCATTGATCTATCAGCAAGTTGCAAAATAATAGAAGTTGGCTTTAATTCCCCTAGTCCAAGTTGCATGTAAACAGAGTAAGGCAAGAGATTAACACTAGCGCCTAAATCCAATAATGCTTTATCAAAACATTGGTTCCCTATAACACATGAGATAGTAGGAGAACCAGGGTCCTTAAATTTTGGTGGCATTTTACATTGAAGTAAATTGCTAGTTTGTTCAGTTAAAAATGCCTTTTTAGTGACATGCAAATTTCTCTTTTTAGTGCATAAATCTTTCAAAAACTTTGCATATGAAGGAACTTGCTTAATAGCATCGAGTAAAGGGATGTTTATACTTACCTGTTTGAAAATTTCCATAATCTCACCTGTTGAAGTCCCTTTCTTTACCTTTGTTAACCTTTGAGGAAAAGGAGCCTTGGGAATGTAAGCTGGCGGGCCACTCTCTTCAGGATCATTTGGTGATGAGTCTTGTGATGGAACTGAATCTGAAGAAGTAGGCTCAGATGTCTTCCTTGTTTGAACCTCTACTTTGTTGTCAAATAATTTTCCTCTTCTCAAGGTCATAACAGATTTTGCTTCTTCATGTTGATGGCTTGAACTCGATCCAACTTCGTGTACTCCTTTGGGATTAGGAATTGGTTGACTTGGAAATTTTCCTTTTTCTCTCTCAGCTACAGTAGTTGCTAATTGACCCAATTGATGTTCAAGCTTTAGAATAGCTTGAGTGTTTGACTGAAAAGCTTGTTGGGTTGACTGAATGAAACTTTGAAGTGTATCCTCTAAAGAAGGCTTTCTTTGTTGGGGTGCAACAAATTGAGACATAGGTTGTTGGGCAGGAGGATATACTTGGTTAGGAGGGACAAATTGTTGATTGGGCATGTTAAATTGTTGTCCTCCTTGGTTTGACAAAGGTTGATTTTGTTTCCAAGAAAAATTAGGGTGATTCCTCCAATTAGGATTATATGTGGATGAATATGGACTATTGGAGGTTTTCTCATATGATTGTAAAGCATGTACCTGCTCAGAATAAGCCTCTTGATAGGCTGGTAATGATGGACAATTCTGTGCTGTATGAGACACGTTAGAACAAATAGCACAAACCTCATTAGCTACACTAGGATGATGATTCATTGATTGGTTCAGAGCTAAGGCATCTACTTTCCTAAAAAGTGTAGCTAGAGTGGATTTCACATCAAAATCATCCTTAACTTCATATAACCCCTTTCTAGAAACTTGAGATGATTTTTCTCTTTGATTTGAAAAATCCCACTGTTGAGAATTCTCAGAAAGTGAATTAAAGAAATCCCATGCAGCCCCTTCATGTAAGTTCAAAAATCTCCCACCATTCATAGACTCTACCATATGACGATTTGACATGGTTAAACCGTTATAAAAGCATTGTATAAGTCTCCATTTTTCAAAACCATGGTGGGGACACTTGAGGAGTAAATCATTGAATCTTTCCCAACACTCGTAAAATTGCTCACCCTCTCTTTGATAAAAATCACTTATCTCTCTCCTAAGGGCATTTGTTTTAGACATAGGGAAAAACTTGGTGAGAAACTTATTACTCAATTCATCCCATGTACTAATAGATCCAGCAGGAAGTGAATTCAACCAAGCTTTTGCTTTGTCTTTTAATGAGAAAGGGAACATACGAAGCTTAATTGACTCATCATTAAAATTTTGAAAACGAAATGTAGAGCATATGTCAAGAAATTCCTTAATGTGCAAATATGGATCCTCTCTCTCTAACCCATGGAAAGATGGTAAAAGTTGAATGACAGAGGGCTTGAGTTCAAAGTGTGTTGCTGTGGTTTGTGGCAACACAATACAAGATGGTTGGTTGGCTGCAAGTGGTGAAAAATATTCTCTAAGGGTTTTCTCTGCTTGCATTGGTGGAAGTATTGGCAATAGTCTATTTGGGTCATCCATCACTTCTAAAGAACTAGTTTGACTACTATCAATTTTCGACTCTCTTTTAACCAAACGATTTGTTAAATCACGTTCCCAAACACTCATAAACTAACTAGACAAGGAAAGAAAGAAAAAAAAAATAAAATAAAACAAATCAACAATAATAAAAATTAAATAAAAGAAATCAAACAACCAAACAATGAATTTAAAGACAAATAATTTTTTTTTTTTTGTGTTTTTTTTAATTAAAAAAAAAATATAAAAGACAATCTAAATTATAACTAGTGGAAGAATCAAATCAACCTAGATTAAACTGACTTTCTAGCACAATCCCCGGCAACGGCGCCAAAAACTTGTTGTGAAAATTTTAATATACTCGCAAGTGCACGAATCTAGAGATAGAAAAGTGGTAACGAGGTCGATCCCACAGGGATTGTTATAAATTGAAAAGTCTAATTTAAATCTAAAATTAATATTAATTCTAACCTAGTTGAGCAAATTGAGTTTTAAGAGAAATTAAACTAATTAAACTAAGAAAATAATTAAAGTAAATGAGAATTTAATGAGATAAAAATTACCAAGGTTTCGGAATCCACCACTATTCAATTAGTAATTATCTAAATATTAATTAATCCCCAATTTTAGAGTGAACTCGAAATCAATCTATGTCATCTCATGGATATAACAATTAAGCCCAAGTAATTAAATCTAATGTAGGTTCTTTTTCTGCTTAATAATATGACATCTAAGAATCTCATGTAAACATATTGAATAACAAAGAGTCAAAGTTTCCTAAGCACTCCATGTAAACAATTTAATGAAAGACATAAAATCAAAGATAATCATGTATAAACTTTATAGATCCAAGCATAGAATTAATCGAATATTAATCCTAACAATCAATAATGCATGACAGAATTGATGAAAAGATTTTATTAACATCCAATTAATCATGTGAAATAAAAACCATAATCATCAAAGAACATATATAGGGAATTAATTAAATAAAAAGATAATTATTTTATTGAATAGGGTTTCATCCTTAACCTCAGTGTAAGAAAATTAGCTAGACATACTTGAATTGAGAGCAACAAAAGAAATAAAATCAGCCATGGGAAGCCGAAATATTGCTGCTGCGGATTGCTCTCTTCCAAAGCCGAATTCTCCTCCACTGGCGGCTACTCCCCCCAAAAGCCAAGAGCTTAGCTTTCTTATATAGCCTTTAAAATAGGCCCCACCTTGTCAATCCTAAAGCCTAAAGGATTTGGCTTTTATTTTTCTTTACTCTCACTCACGTGCTCATCAATTAAGCTTGTACTAGGATTTCCTTTTTCCAATTGTAAAAGCCAAGTGTGGGCCCCTTTAAGTTGCTTTCCATCCATTTATCTTCTTTGTCCGCATGTGCATGGGTAAATGAATTTGTTGAATTCGGTTTCTTGGCTTGATTTCCACATGCATGTACGTCTAATTCCTTCCAAAAATAAATTAATCTTTAATGCTTACAAATTGAACTCCTTTATGCTCTTTTTATCCATAATCTCCAATTCATTCCCTATTCAATAAAATAATTCAATTAATTAAAAATAACAAATAAATATAACTAACAATTATTTAATTAATGGTAAAATATGTATGTATTATATGCTCATCACTCGTCATAACCTATTACAAGTTCAAATATTCCCAAATTTTAGGAAATTAATTAATTGTTAATGTTTATAATTCTCTCAAAATGTACCACATATGTATATTGTTGTAGTTGGGATTTTTTCCATGGTGCTTGATTAGACTAAATTGGATCTTGTGCCGGCGACATGTAGTCCGTGGAGATGGGAAAGAATTGATCAAGGTAATAATAATACAAAAGAGAAGAAGCAGAGGAATAATAGAGAAGAAGAAAAGTTAGACAATATCTTAGAGCGACATGTCGAGGAAGTAAAGGATTCCTGTATAGAAATTGTTGCACTTGTAGCAACTGTTACTTTTCCCGCAAGTATTACTATGCCTGCTCGTTACAATAATGAAATGGGTCTAGAGTCCAGAGTCCAGACTAGGGGTGCCGCAGTTCTAACTAGAAGCGTCAAGCAATGCTTTACAGGCTAGCATTTGTTACGCTCAATTTGATAGCCATGACTTTGTCCACAAGTGCCGTGTTCATCCACCTCACTTACTTGTCAAGGTTGGTGACGAAGAGTATGGAGCATTGACAATGGCAACTGAGCCTAGGACTAATACTTTATGGCTTGTTAATTTGGTGTTAGCATTTCTTAAAGGCACATATTTAGTGCTATATAATGCCAAAGGCCAAAGCGCTAGTAGTTATGGTTTTCGTTATCCCTGGCTTGTTCTTCTTCATATATCGGTACTTCTTAGGTGTGTTGATCATCTACTCAATTTATGTTAACTAGCCGGCGATCTAGCCCTTCCTCATGAAGGTTGTACATTTTTCTTTCTTCGGCCAATGCATGCACTCAACTGCATGCATATATTTCGTAATATACAGATCCTTTCGCAAATTCGAGTGTTGTGTATATTTAAATGATGTGTAATAGTAAATGTCTTGTATAAGTTATATTGGAAATTTTTCCCAAGTTCCTCTAATCCTCTCAACATGGAATGATAAAAATAAAATGCCTCCTTTTATTATTATTATTAAATTTTCTTATATTACATATGTGATATTCGGGGAAGATTCTTTTCTACTGTAATAAATTGCTTCTGAGTAAAGTAGTGACAGCTCCCAAGATTGACTAAGTCATACCCAAACGCAAAATCTTTTCCTCCACTCTGTTTCTTTCAACTCCCTAGCCTCTACACGAAAGCTACACAGCAATGCAACACACTCGCAAATAAAGATGAATTGGATGCTTATCTATATGTTTTTTGATGCATTAGCTTATTCTATCCTTACAACACACAATGCTTTCTTATGATGCAAGTTTTAAATGATGAAGACAAATTTACTGCTCTTAGTATTTTTCTTGGCGGCAAACTGCAACTAAATTCTATTAATATATTTTTAAATCTTTGCATTGCGGGGTATCTCAATCAGCTATGGGCATGATATTCATTCCATGCTACAAAACGTAGAGCACCTTTCTTCTCTTCTCTGCATCTAGCCATCCAAAACCTTCATCTCTAATTATTATGTTGACGTTTTCAGAATGGCATTTGAAAATAACAATTTAGATTTCATTCACTAAAAAAATTTGAGGAAGCATCTCCGTTGCCATCAAACCATTTGATTCAGTGATGGTACTCCTTTAACGTTGTGGATTATGACGTTACGTGCACATGTTCTACAGCATATTGAGAACCTTTCACATTACTTAGAAAAGATGAGCTTCAATGAGTAAAACACATACTTATTCCCAACAGTACTGTTAACTCTTGCGGGACATATATCTTGTCAAACAGAGGATCTTTTAACTGAACCATTGTTTTTTTAAATGCATGAGTTACATCAATCAACCAACTAGCCTGTCTTCAACCACTGTTTCGATTACAATAGTACTTAAGATTACAGAAAATTAAATAGATTATAAATCATTCAATATCATGCTAACAAATTCATCTGGTTTATATCACGACTTGCAACAAGAGATGAACTCAAGCATTGATGTAAGCAAGACTAGCCAATCTCAGAGTGCAGTCAATTTGCTAACTTTGTGTGGGCTGTATATGTATATGCATGTATTTGTGTGTGTGTATGTGTGAGAGAGAGAGAGAGCACAAGAGAGACAAATGATACTTTGTATGTCTGTTCCTCTTACTCTCCTGGAAAATGAAATACCCCTATATCTAACATGAAAAGCAGTAGCATAAGTTTGATCTACACAACATTCATAATTTTGAAGTGAACAAAGAATGACACATTGGTGCCAGACACAACCGGATCTGCTCCCACCAAGCTGTCTCTTTTCCAACTCTGTTCCATGGTCATGCTAGCAGTAGCTCTAAGTGGAAGTAGCTAGCATTCTAATTATCTTCATCCGATCATCTCTCTACTGAAATCTTCTTAAAGTCTGGAAAATAATTATTACATTTTTGGACCATAGAAATGAAGCTCTTACGTCTTCAAGCCGCCTTATCAGCATCATTCTTTGGTGCTGTAGCAACAATAATGATCTTGTTCTCATCCATTCCCATCGTAGTTCGAATCTAAAAAGCAGTGAAAGATGAAATTGTTAATAGTGAAATTGATTAAGTAGTTGGATTTCATCAAATATATATAGGTAGCATCTTGGCTCCCACCAAAAGCATTTGCTTTGGGATGGTGCTCTTTTTTCTTTCTAAATTGTGTGCAAATGGAACAAATCTTGTGCAGAAGTGCACTAAAATCCCATGACATGAATTAGAAAATGTAGGCATGTACAAGTAGTAGGGTGCATACCCACTCATGAATGGTTTCAACTCAGCACTCAGCAGTGGACTGCAATTTGCCAAAATGAGAACCTCTAACATTTGTAATCTATCTAACATCTTCTTACTTTATGAGGAAATTAAAATGTAGAACCAAGCTAAACACATATTTTCATACATCCGATTTTGCTGGTTATAGCGACAAGCCTGAGGGATATGCCTCTGGCGAAGACATAGAAAATAGGTAAATGTATTAGCATTGACACTTGCCAACTTGTCCCTAAAATGATCACTGCATTTAATTTTAATCAACCAACTACTCAATATTTCATTCAGGGTCATACATTCTTCTTTCTTTCACCCTATGTGCAGTCGGAGTTACTTTATGCTTATTTTAGTAAATAACGTGATATAAAACTCCAACTTTGATTGTTGACTTATGAGTTATTTAGATATGAGACTGTAGATTCAGAAAGTCTTGTTGAATACGAGACTGTAAATTCAAATAGTCTTGTTGAACATGGGACTGTAGATTCTTATAGCATGTTGAATATCTCATATTTCTCTTGACGAGGGATAATAATGATGAAATATCACCTTTATTTTATCTTAGAGCAGAATTTTCTCAGATGTAGTGATAATTGTTGACAAACAGATGATAAATCCAACACTCGCTGGCAATCTTCCATGGCATTTTGTTTTTTGGAAAGAACTAGTATCATAATCACTAACTTTATAATTTTCCTCAATGAATTAGATTAACATTTGAAACCACCCTTGCCCCCGCTCCCCTCTTATTTTGGTGGTGGTTGTTGAACACGTAGTCGAAAGTACAATTCAAACGGTGATGCTTGCAATATTAGCTTATCTGAGGGTGCAGTCTATTTGCATAAGCTATATGTGTACTGCCTATATATATGCTTGTGAGTGTATGGTGGACGAGGAGGAGTGTGAGAGAGAGAGCTTTATAAATTTGTTCATCTTATGTAAAATTAAACATCACATGTCTAAAAGAGCAACAGCATAAGTGACTTGAAGACAGAAAAATGGAAATATGCCCATAAAAACCCAACAGCTTTAGATGTATTGGTTATTTTCAATTTATGGACTAGAGGAAATCAAGGTTGTGCATAAGTTTGCCTATACCTTAATTACCATGTACAAATTACATTGTATACAAACTACTTTTATATGTTTGCCACGTGGCCTACTTTTTTAATTCTCATTAACTATAATATTTTTTATTTTCCTTCTACCTATACTTTCAGAAGTAGTGCTAGTTACAAATCTTAAAATTTTATCCTAAAATTAATTTTATTGTATGCATTTCAAGGTGATTTGCAATATTAACTATTAACAAACTCTTACAAGTGGATGTAAATTTTTTTTAATTAAATTAAAAGTAGTGTTAGACTTCTTAAAATTTTATTTTAAATTATGTGGTATTCATCAAAGTAGATTATGAAATAATACAACTAATTCACTTGATATTTGTAAAAAAATATCAACCACCTAATGAATGATATATTATGTAGAATGAAATTTAAGATAAAAACTTATAAGGTTAGCGATATTGATCTAAACATATAATGTGAAACTATAAGATATCAGCTGCACCACACCATAACAAACATTAATAATTAGTTCGTACTTGGTAATGATCTTTTTTATGTATATTCAATTTATATATACACAACACACACATGATAGGAACCTTGTTGCATGTAACGACGGACAATGAAAAAATTGTTATGCCTGCACGGTGCAACTGACGCACCGTAGCAAGACTCGAAACCATACATTTTCCAACGAAAGTGCTTATGGATTCTTAATAAAAATGATCATGTCATAGGGTTAGGATATTAACCAAACCATTTGATTGTGAAACTTCCTTAATTTTCTCTATCCTAGGAAAGCGCTTATCAATTTCTCCATCATATGTAAGTGAATCATTCTCTATTCCAAGACCCTGCAAGATAAAAACAAAAACAACCAAAAAAAAAACTGACTAGTTTACCTGACGAGCGGCTATGAATGAGGAAAATTTTCCATCTTTTACACTACACTCTTCAACGTCTTCCGTTCACTATCCGTAGCCTTTCTTAGTTGTTGTTTGGGTATGTATGTTTGGTGAAGACTCTACTAGCTAATACCAATGTATCTTCCCAGTTGCTTTTCAGAGCATGCGAAAAGTGTACAATTTTATCAATGAGCCTTTAGCCCAGTGGGAGAATTTTTATAATTACAATGTTGAGTGCAAATGTTCGAGCCTCCATAAAAGCATTATATGGGTTAATTTCAATCCTCTCTCAATTATCAAATAATTGAGTAGAGCCAGTCTGCCCCTCACGAAATGTGAGTGAAATGGATAGCTCTCGAATATTAGAGAGAATTTAAAGAATCTGGACAATGTTTCATAAGAGTACATGCTACGAAGAAGGTCCTAGTTGTATAATCTGTTTGTAAATATTATTAGTAATATCTGATGTAATATCAGTAACAGTTCTGTATAACAATATTAATAAAAAAAAGGATACAATTTTCTCGAGCGCGTGAAAGTAATGGCCTTAGCCTATTGGCCATATTCGTATGATTTTCAAATAGTTTATTTAACTAGTTATCATAATTAAAATTTTTTAAAAAAATTAAAGATTGAAAATCGATTAAGCTTTTTAAGATATTAAGAAAAAGTATTATTATAGTTGGACAACATTTAAAATTATAAAATATGAAATAATTGTAAGAAGTATTTGTGCTTATCATTTTATTTTTGTATCTTTCAAAAAAATTTATTTTAGTTTATTTTTGTCATGAGTTGAAAACTGATGTCATGCTCTAAAAGTATCTTTACATTCAAAACTAAGATAAGTTGTATTATAATTTTAAATGGCAAGGGCAGTGTACTCATTATCGTTAAAAACAAATGAAAGAAAAAAAAAATCTTGAATCCCGAATATCTAACGTGATCATCTTCTTCTTCTTCACTTTTTTTCTCAGATAGTGATCCACCATCTTTGAAAAATTATTGGCATTTTTGAATGGGTACAGGCCATGCATTGGCATTGATGGGTGTCGTCTAAAAGAAGAATTGGAGGGATTTTGATGGCAGCCGTGGGTGAGGAAAATTTATTATGTTTTTATAACTTATCTCAGCGATACGTGATATATTTGAAAGTGGATTTTATATAATATTTCTTTGAGATTTTTTTTTTCCAGTTGCTGAGTTTGATTTGGTTATGGAATGATGGATTTATTATTATGAGTTTGAAGGATTGTGACGAAATAGAAATTAAGATTGACAGAAAGCATATTGATCTTCAAGCTTTAATGGCAGTTTCAATTTGCTATCTTCAAGTTTTAGTGGCGGTTTCAATTTGATATCTTGATGAGAGCAAGATTAGCAATTTAGCACACAAGGAGGATACTTAATCACAAGCAGTTTTTTTTTTTTTTTCCCCTTCTTTTCCCCAATTGGAGCATAAGAAGTTTTGGAAGTGAAGGCACGCATTCTTCAGTTGAGTTTGATTCTTTATTTTTGTTTTCTCATTTTTTTTATTTAATTAAAAATTTAATTAATTTTTTAAAGTAAGGACATATTAATATTTTGTTAGTCAACTATTGGTCAACTAATAGTAGAAAATAAAAATATAATGAAATAAAAGATTTTACAAAAGATATTATAATAAAATAATAGACACCAACACTTCTTATAATCATTTGATATTTTATGATCTAAAGTAATTAAATGATAATAATCCTAAAAAAAATAGTAAGAACCAGAATCATTTATTGAATCCTGCATATCATTAACCACACACTTTAGGTATAAGCAATATTCTTAACTAATGAAGTTACTTTTGAGTAATGAAGCGTGACCGAATGATTTTCAAGTAACTTTATTTTGACAAATCATTTGATTTGGAATTCAAGTGTGGTAAGGAAATAAGTGTAGAAGCGGATTAAGGGTGTGGGGTTAATGGTCCACTCAAAAATAAATTTCCTATTAATTTTTGGGAACTTATCTTTGAGTGGGGGTAATTTTATAAATAAATTTTAATATTGGTTTCAATTTTATAAATTATTTTTTTATTATGATGTTGCCCCGTGTGAATTAATTTTTAGATATGCCCCTGGTTTAAGGGTGTTAATTAATTAAAAAAATTAATGAAGTAATTTTATTGTGGACATGCTCTTGAAGTCAAGGTCCATCTCAATTGACAAGAAATGAACTTTGTTATACCTTAAATTTCGAACTTCAATAAATACGCAAGTTAATTAAAAAGGAAAAAAAAAGATAAATAAAATTATTTTGCTTATAAAATGGCAGAACAGACTTTAGAAAACAGCTGATTAGTATAACATAATCTTTAATTTACTGGACGAGGATGAATTTTCCTTTAATTGCTCTTTCAACGAAAGTGCCTATGCATTTGTTCGGTCATATTAACTGCAGGTCTTCAGAAAACAGGAAAGTTCCCATACATTTTGCAGGTCTTCAGAAAACAGTGATTAGTATAGCCTAATATTTAATCTACTGAACGAGGATGAATTTCCCTGTAGGACCAGACTCGTACGCGCATGTAACCCATTTTTATCTATAAATTGGTAAGCGCACTTAGCAGCACCGTAGCCAATAGCCATCTCCATTTTGGAAACGGAAAAAAGAAAAGAAAATCCTATCTTTCACAAACACTTCCTTCCCATTTCTATTTGGGGGACCACATCACATCACCAGCAAAATGTCGTCGTCACTTTCAGGTTCTGATAACCAGAATGCTGAGACACGACGGGCAGGACTACTAAGTGTCCGAGAAAAGAATTTCGAGTTGATGGATTCTCTTTACAAGGTTGCCGTAGAAGGCCATACCGATCAATTCAGAGCACACTCAAAGATGCTTGACCAAATATTCACTCCGAACGAGAACACAATCCTCCATATCCACATCACAGCCCGGCCTAATCAAACAATGAAGCCTAATAACAAGTTAAAAAGCAGCCTTTGGAGGATGATGAGTGTTAAGATACTAATCAAATCTTGGTCGTTAATCAACCAAATCGATTCAATCTGACTCCCCAAGAATTGTTACCATTAGAAAAGAAAACAACAACACATCCAAGAAACTAAAGAATTAAGAAAGAAGAGAGAGTGAGAAGAAGACAACACTCAAAGATTACGTGGTTCAGTACCAATGGTACCGATATCCACGGCTGAAGAACCCTCTTGGACTTGAAGCTTTTATTGAACTGATTGATTACAAAGAGACAACTCATGACAAGGATTAAATCTCTCTCACGGAGAATTTTCTATCTCTCACCCTAGGCCTCTCAAAATCGTGATTAAAATTCTTCTCTGATCAGCCTCTAACTATATATTTATAGCTATGTTGTCCAGCCGTAAGCAGCAACAAACTTAACTAACTACTGGCCCCACAAATGTTGACTCAGCTCGCCACTTAACCACATAACATAATTAACTAAAGCTTCACAATGAGTACTTTTAAAAAGCAATCATCATCATTAGAACATTTTGTGACAGATATTTTAGAAATGTCTCCTGGTCTATTACTGAAGGCCAACACCAAAGGGGAAACTTTGCTGCACATCGCGGGCAGGCACGGGCATGTTGATATAGTGAAGGATTTGATTGCCGAATGCAAAAAACCCCACCAGAACGACCCCGAGAAAGTTATTGAAGCCGCAAGGCTGATGCTGGGGATGACGAATGAAGCCAAGGACAAAGCCTTGCACGAGGCGGTGCGTTACAATCGAGTCGAAGTGGTGAAGATGGTGACCAAAGAAGACCCTAGTTTACCATATGATGCCAATAATGCCGGGGAGACTCCACTGTACCTGGCCGCGGAGAGGGGTTACAAAGACGTGATGCAAGATATTTTCTTGACTTGCAAATCACCAGCTGGCCATGGACCAATGGGAAGAACGGCTTTGCACGCAGTGGCATTTCGTAATGATACAGGTAAAACCTGTTGTTATTTGATTGTCAACCTTTTTTTGTTTTAAATATTTCTCATTTTGAACATACAAGAATCAAAATAACTTATACTTTAACCAAATCTATTATGCAAAATTAATTTGAACAAATAGTTGGTCACTCTATATCATTTTTCAATTTAATTTTTGTTTGCTTTCTTTTATGTAGAAATGACAAAAGTGTTACTAGATTCTAGTATTGGAACTCAGACCAGCAAAGTGGATCAGCAAGGGTGGCGTCCACTTCACTTGGCAGCACACTTGGGGTACTATGACGTGGTGAAGGAATTACTCAAGGCCGATAAATCAGCCGCCTACAAAGCTGATAATGAGGGAAAAATACCTCTTCATCTTGCAGCCGGTAAGGGCAGACTACATACAATGCAAGAGCTAATAATGAGTTGTCCAAGTTCTTGTGAACTGGTCGATGACAGAGGGTGGAATGTTTTTCACTTTGCCCTGCATAGCGAAAGTAGAAGAGCGAAAGTAGAAGGACAGTCGAATTACTTTTAAAAAGCCCATAGCTTGGAAACCTTGTAAACGAGAAAAATGATGACGGAAACACACCTCTCCTAGAACATGCTGTTTCTGGTTCTTTTATACAGTCTTTCGTTTGTCACCCAAAAGTGGACAGGCTAGCATTCAATCATCACAACTGTAGCGTTGAAGACATATATGTTAGGAAATTAAGTTTCCTCCCAAGATTACTCCAAGCAATTTATCAAGCAACAAATTAATAAAAAAAATTAAATAGAGAATACACCAATCACACAACACAAGATTTACGTGAAAAACTCCAAATCCAGAGAAAAACCACGGTCGTTGTTGAGAGACAACCAGAGAAAAATATTCACTATGTGGAAAATTATTACAACCACTCTCAGAAATAATTTTCTCTCCCCCAAGCTCCAAATACATAATCCCGATAAATATTCCTTAACAAAGCAATCCCATAATACCCATATTGAGGAGCCAAATACTCATTCAATATAACTACATGCTTAAGAATATTTCTATCTCTCAATTCTCACCAAAATTTGGATCGCTTCTCTGGGATTTGGATACAAAAATAAGGAGGAGCACTCCTCTATTTATAGCCAAATTATGGCTTCCTTTTCTTCTTCTTTTTTTCTTCTTTCCATGGGCGGCATCTACCCATTTTCCTTGTTCAATGGCTAGCCACCCACCATCTTTGAATTCAAAGATGATTGCTCAACCACCCACCATTTTGACATTTTTTTTTAATCAATTTTCAACAATCTCCACCATGATTAAAAAAAAAAAATTCCATAGCCACTGCTACAAAACACTGTCTTCACCAATAGTCATAATTTTTAATATAAAGAATTATCACACTCCACCATAAAGAGTATACCACTTAAAATCAACCATTCTAATATTTTTCTCGGCACATATCAAAATATCCTGCTGAAATTTATGGTGCAATTCTCATGCTTGGTTTCACTGAGAATTCTTCAGCCATGACATAACTTTTCCACCACACACCTTACATTTATACCAAGCCAATGCCTGCGTGCAAACTTGTGGACCCCACTGATAATAATATGTTCTCTTTCATGGCAACTTGGATATCTACATGCAAAAAGAACTAACTCAATCTCTTATAAAAAAGAAATTCACCATCTGCGAGAATATCGGTATCTCCTGATTCTGGAGCAATTTGCCGAGCTCGCTCCACCTTCTTGACAATTTCCTTGAGGTGCCAAATTGTCCACACCTTCAAATCCTTGTGCATACCAGATTGGATATACCTTTAACTTGAATTCTCTACAAGCCAACAAAAAATCATTCTCCCATTAATTTTTCAATAACATCAAACTCCACCAAGTTTGAAAAACACCATCTGTTGACATATATGTTTTATAGATCAGCCTCCGCTCTTCACCACAGACTATTTGAATTGGCTCCACTGCTTCACGCGAACAGTACCGTATACATGAATAATATCGTGTACGTAAACAGTGTCCCGACACCAAACCTTCAATCAATGGCTCTGATACCACTGTTAGGAAATTAAGTTTCCTCCCAAGATTACTCCAAGCAATTTATCAAGCAACAAATTAATAAAAAAAATTAAATAGAGAATACACCAATCACACAACACAAGATTTACGTGGAAAACTCCAAATCCAGAGAAAAACCACGGTCGTTGTTGAGAGACAACCATAGAAAATTATTCACTATGTAGAAAATTATTACAACCACTCTCAGAAATAATTTTCTCTCCCCCAAGCTCCAAATACATAATCCAGATAAATATTCCTTAACAAAGCAACCCCATAATACCCATATTGAGGAGCCAAATACTCATTCAATATAACTACATGCTTAAGAATATTTCTATCTCTCAATTCTCACCAAAATTTGGATCGCTTCTTTGGGATTTGGATACAAAAATAAGGAGGAGCACTCCTCTATTTATAGCCAAATTATGGCTTCCTTTTCTTTTTTTTTTTTTCTTCTTTCCATGGGCGGCATCTACCCATTTTCCTTGTTCAATGGCTAGCCACTCACCATCTTTGAATTCAAAGATGGTTGCTCAACCACCCACCATTTTGACACTTTTTTTTTAATCAATTTTCAACAATATACGTTCAAACAAGGTGCTTTTTTAGGAGAGCGAGGTAAGACAGACTACATAATAATCTATATTTTTAATTTTTGTGTCCTTATTAGTTATTTTTACGCACCGACTCTAGAATTAGGAAATTGATTGTTTACTGTTCAAAACAATTGTTTCAAAATGTACAACATATATTGTTGCAGGCATCGTTTCTAGGGTGCTTGGCTAGACTTAACCCTATCCGATGCCAGTGACACATAGTCTTTGGAAATGGGGAAAGAAAGGAACAAGGTAGTAATACTAGTATAGAAGACAAGAATAACAATGACAGAAAAGAAAAGTCATCATCATGATACGAGGAGTTGGAGCAATATGTCAACAAAAACAAGGAAGCCCATCTAGTAGTGGCAGCACTTATAGCAACTGTTACATTCACAACAGGTATTACCGTGCCTGGTGGTTACATTAATGAAATTGGTTCAGATCAGGGTGCCGCAGTTTTAACAAAAAGCAGTGATTTCCAAGCATTTGTTATATTCGATTCGTTAGCCATGATTTTGTCCACAAGTGCCATCTTCATCCACATTTACCTGTCATTGATACCGGACAAGATTTAGGAATATATTCTATGGCAAATTAGTCGAGGAATGATTCAGTTAGCCTTGGTTGTGATGGTTTTCGCTTTTCTTATAGGCACATATTCAGTGCTTCATAGTGCTAAAGTACTTGCAGTTATTGTTTCCATCATCACTGGCGGCTTCTTCCTCTACATCTACGATTATGCCGCACATTTCTTGTTAATAACAGCAGCGATGAGATTCCAGGTCCGCAGGCTAAAAGAAATTAGGGAGAAGTTTCAACGAATTTACTTTCTTGTATTTGAATGACTTTGTCCAGGCCTGTTAAGAAATCACATAACGTGTGCAAACAGTCTGCTTATGCTTAGCACGTGTGAGAATTTAGTTAGCTGAAGTTAGTTAAGTGTGTAATGCCAGCTCAGCAAAATTAGTTAAGCTTACTGAGATTCTGTTTTTGTAGCTTTCTTCTGTTAGCTAATCGTGTGGTGTATAAAAGGTGTGTTTGTGATTATTTGTAAAGTTAGTGAAAAAGATGAAATAAAATCCAAAATCTTCTTTGAGATTTTCTCAACAAACAGAGTAAATTTTCTTAGCAACCAAACAAATTGATCAGTGAATTTTATGTTTTCAAACATGGTATCAGAGCCAGTTCTAGTTGATGGATCTACTTAACAAATTGACAATCCTGAGTATCAGATTTAGAGATCACAAGATCAAACTCTTCTTGGCTTGCTGCTGTCATCAATAAGTGAAGGTATTCTAAGCCTTGTCATCAACTGTGAAAGTTCTTTTGATGTATGGAAAACTTTAGAAAAGAAATTTGGAGTTCAATCTGAAGCTCAAGTTCTGCAACTCAGATATGAACTAAATACTCTTAAAAATGAATATCTTAGTATTGAAGATTATTGTATTAAAATGAAAGTAGTATCTGACAAGCTTGCTAGTGCTGGTAGTCGAATAACAGAAAAGGATCTAATGCTGACCATACTCAATGGATTAGGACCAGGATACCGTGATATTGTTACATTCATAACTGGTTCACGTATGGAATTTGACAATGCTTATGCATTGTTGCTCACTCATGAAACTAGATTGGAACAAGATCAGGACGATAAGAGTGTAATCAATGCTAACATGAATATACTAATGCATTTCATCCTAAGGCTTATTATGTACGGCCTAGGGGAAACTTTAAGAGAGGAGGTTATTATGGTGGTAGAAATGTTTTTTTTTTTTTTGGTAGAGGAAATATTAACTTTTCTCCAAGAATGTTCAATGGAGGTTTTAGAAGTGGTTTTGATAGAGGATACTCTTTTGGCAATAACTTCAATGGCAATAATCTTTTAGCACCAAAGAATCCACCTTCTATTGTCAAGAATGGATCACAGGGAACTTTCAACAACAATTCAAGGGATCCAGTATGTCAAATTTGTCTCAAACTTGGTCATACTGCTGATATTTGTTGGCATAGATTTGTTGAAAACTATGTGACAATACCAAGAGGTTTTGGCAAAGGCAAAGCACCAATAGCAGCATATCTGTCAAATTTTGATGGCTTTGTTTCTAATCCAAACTTTGATAGTTATGAAAACTTCAACTATATGCCTTTAGCTTACAATTCTATGTCTGGCAGTAGCTATTACTCTAGTATTTATGCATATACTTCTGGAGCAGCATTTATGGCTAATTTTGAAGGGGCTGCTGATGATGGATGGTACTTAGACAGTGGAGCAACTCACCATTTGACCAACAACATAGAGAATTTACAGATCAGTGAAGAATTCAAAGGTACTGATCAACTTGTAATAAGTAATGGTCAAGGTTTGTCTATCACTCATATTGGACATGCATTTCTGTCACATAGATCTTCAAATTTCTTATCCACACATATTAAAATAGCACTTAAGGACATATTACTTGTTCCTTCAATTACCAAAAATCTACTAAGTATTTCCAAACTGACATCTGATAACCCCATAACTGTTGAGTTTTGTGGAAATGTTTGTTTTGTGAGGATATAAATGGACAAATTCTTCTGCAGGGACTTGCTGAAAGAAGTCTATACAAGCTGCTACTGAGTTCTAATTCTTCTTTTCCATTATCTACATCTCATCTTTATCATACTCAACTAAATAAACTTGTCTCAATGTTGTCCAGCTTTCAAAACTTTGATAGCTTTACTAAAGCTTGTTATCATTCTGTTTCCAATAAATGTAAAGCCAAATTTGATGCGATAACTTTGTTACATAGAAAATTTGGTCATCCAAGTTCAGTGAAACTGATGCATTTCCTTAAATCTTGCAAACATTTAAAGGTCTCTAAAAAAGATGTTGTTTCTTTAACAAATTCTCTATGTGAGGCATGTCAGTTAGGCAAAGTTCACAAGCAAAATTTTCTAGCAACTGAAACAAAAATAAAGGGAGTCTTAAAATTGATTCATACTGATATATGGGGTCTTTTACCCACTGTATCTAGAAATGGATACAAATATTACATTAGTTTTGTAGATGATTACATTAGATACACCTGGATCTACCCACTTAAACTTAAATCACAGGCATTTGAGGTCTTTAAACTGTTCAAAGCACAAGTTGAAAATTAGTTTAATGCCAAGATTAAAGAATTGCACTCTGATATGGGTGGAGAGTTTAGAGTGTTCAGTGATTTTCTAAGTCAAAATGGGATCAATTTTAGACATTCATGTCTTTATACTCATCATCCAAATGGTCTTATTGAGAGGAAACATAGACACATAATTAAATTAGGATTAACACTCTTAGCTCAAGCTAATCTCTCTTTTCAATTTTGGTGGGAAGCTGTAAACACAGCAGTATATCATATCAATAGGCTACCAACACTTGTTCTCAAGCTTTTATCTCCTTATGAAAAGCTTTTTAAGCACAAACTAGATTATACATTTCTTAAGTGTTTTAATTGTCTATGTTATCCATATTTGAGAGACTTTAATAAACATAAGTTTGATTTTCACACTACCAAATGCATCTTCATTGGCTACAGTCCTTCCTACAAGGGTTACAAATGTCTAACAAGCACATGAAAAGTTCATATCCTAAGGCATGTTATCTTTGATGGAAATGCATTCTCTTATTCAACAAATAGAACTTTTCATTCATCTGAAAAGAATTCAAATTCTGAAATATTAGTATTAAATTTTTCTCAGCAACAAATTTATCGTCTCTCCATATTATCTTTAACTGACAGCAGCTTGGAATATCTTCAATCAAAAAGTTCAGAAAGCAATGAACAAGTGCTTTTTGTTTCTGCACATACAAATAATCTGCATCAACAAGAGCATTCTCAACCTACAATATCATAACAGTCCTTCTCAATCATACCATCACAAACTACATCACCAAACCAAAAAATGAACCACAACCACAAACTGAACCACAACCATCTACTTTTCAGCATACAAATCAAATTTAAAACACAAACATTTCTTCACAACCATCCTATCCAATGACAACCAGATCAAAATCTGGAATCTTCAAACCAAAAGTCTACATAACTACCTTAACCAATAAAGAACATAGGACAGTTCAAGAAGCTCTAAGTGATCAAAATTGGCATCAAGCTATGAGAGATGAATATGAGGCCTTGATGAGAAATGAAACATGGTCAATAGTACCATTTTCAGATGCATACAAGGTCGTTGACAGTAAATGGGTGTTTAGAATTAAACAAAACACAGATGAGAGTGTAGCTAAATAGAAAGCCAAATTAGTTGCAAAAGGTTTTCAGCAAACTGAGGGTATTGATTATTTTGAGACTTTTAGCCTTGTTGTGAATGCTTGCACAGTGAGAATTATTTTGAGTTTGGCTATAATGAACAAATGGAAAATAAGGCAAGTGGATGTAAACAATGCCTTTTTAAATGAAGAATTAACAGAAGATGTTTACATGTATCAGCCGGAAGGATTTATTGATGAGAAAAGGCCCAACTATGTATGCAAGTTGAAGAAAGCCTTTTATGGCTTAAAATAAGTTCCTAGAGTATGGTATGATAAGTTGAAAAGTTGTCTGATAAATAATTGGGGTTTTCAGAATTCTAGAGCTAATACTTCTCTCTTCTTTAAAGAGATTCAAGGCTCAATGATACTTATTCTTATATACGTTGATGATATATTGATTACAGGACCTGACAATGGAGAATTGGATAAGTTTATCTTAGATTTTAATAAGATGTTTGCTTTAAAGGATCTAGGAATACTGTCATATTTTCTTGGGATAGAATTTTCTTATGCTGATGACTGTATATATCTATCTCAAAGAAAATATATTAATGATCTATTGTCTAAAACTGATATGCTGAACTGTAAAGGGTGTGATACTCCCACAGTGACTGGAATGAAACTTCAGAAAGACGTTAAAGGTTATTTGGGTTAGTATGTTGAGGATGCAACAAGTTACAGAAGCTTCGTTAGAGGTTTGTAATATTTGGTATTGACCAGACCAGAGATAGCTTTTGTTGTGCATAAACTCAGTCAGTATGTCATAGTTCCAACACTGCAGCATATAATGGCATGTAAAAGAGTTCTCAGATACTTAAAGGAAACTATGGATTATGTTATAAAATTTTCAGCTGATGGAGAGATGAAAATAACAGGTTTTACAGATGCAGACTAGGCATGTGATATTGATGACATGAAATCTATAGGTGCATATTACATCTATTTTGGAAACAAATTGATGTCATGGTTATCTAAGAAGCAGTCAGTGGTTACAAGGTCTAGTGCAGAAAGTGAATACAGGGCTTTGGCTTCTGCAAGTGCAGAAATAGCATGGATTCAGTCATTGTTTAGTTAACTCAATATAAATGTACCTCAGTTCCTATCATCTGGTGTGACAACATGAGTGCAACAAAGTTAGTTAAAAATCCAGTCTATCATTAATGAACCAAACACATTGAACTGGATATGCATTTTGTTAGAGATAAGGTACTAGGAGAGGAGCTGAAAATTAGCTTCATCCCAAGTGAAGAACAAATTGTTGATGTCTTAACAAAGCCTCTCACATTCCTTCATTTTAACTATTTCATAACCAAACTCAATGTGCAGCCATGCCCCTTGAGTTTGAAGGAGGCTGTTAAGGAAGCACATAATGTGTGCAAACAATCTACTTATGCTTAGCACGTGTGGGAATTTAGTTAACTGAAGTTAGTTAAGTGTGTAATGCTAGCTCAGTAAAATTAGTTAAGCTTACTGAGATTCTGTTTTTGTAGCTTTCTTCTATTAGCTGATCGTGTGGTGTATAAAAGGTGTGTTTGTGATCATTTGTAAAGTCAGTGAAAACAATGAAATAAAATCTAGAATCTTCTTTGACATTTTCTTAGCAAACAGGGCAAATTTTCTTAACAACCAAACAAACTGATCAGTGAATTCTATGCTTTAAAATAGGGCCAGGAGGAGCACTTCCTACTGCAGAGTGCAAACTTGAAGAGGAGAGGAATTTGGATGGGTTTTACGCACGTTAATGGGATACAATTCATTTAGAGGAGAAATTTGAAAGAGAAATATGCCTCTGATCCATGTACTGATCATTGTTTGTAATTAATTTATGTTAACCATCCAGCGGTACCTCTATTTCTCCCAACTCTTTAGCCTCTACATAAAATCTACATAGCAACACACTCACACATAAAGATGGATGCTTATTTGTATGCTTTTCGATGCATTAGCTCATTCAATCCTTACATCACACAATTTTATGCTTTTCGATTCATTAGCTCATTCAATCATTATTACACACAATGCTTTTTTATGATGTAAATAAAAATGATAAAGACAGATTTACTGCTCTTAGTATTTTTCTTAATGGTAAACTGCTCCTAAATTCTAATAAATACATTTTCACATCCTTGCATTGCAGGGTATCTCAAATGGGCATGATGTTCATTCCATGTTACAACAGGTAGACCACTTTTCTTCTCATCTAAAACCTTCAACTACTGGTTCGATGACAATAGTACTTAAGATCACGGGAAATTAAATAGGCTAATAAATCATTCATTATCATGCCAACAAATTCATCTGGCTTTTCTCACAACTTGCAACCAGAGGTAAACTCAAGCATTGATAAGACTAGCCGATCTCAGGGTGCAGTCAATTTGCTAACATTGTGTGTGCTGCATATGTATATGCATGTATTTGTGTGTGTGTGTGTGTGTGTGTGTGTGTGTGTGAGAGAGAGAGAGAGAGAGCACAAGAGAGACATATGATACATTGTATGTCTGTTTCTATTACTTTCCTGGAAAATGAAGTGCCCATATATCTAACATGAAAAGTAGTACCATAAGTTTGATCAAAACGACATTCAAAATTTTGAAGTGAACAAAGACACATTGGTGCCAGACACAATCGGATCTGCTCCCACCAAACTGGCTCTCCTCCAAGTCTGTTGCATGTTCGTGCTAGCAGTAGTTTGAAAGTAGCACTCTGATAATCTTCATCTGATTATCTCTCTACCGAAACTTTCTTAAAGTCTGGAAAATAATTATTACATTTTGGGACCATAGAAATGAAACTCCTGTGTCTTCAGGCCGCCTTATCAGCATCCTTCTTTGGTGCTGTAGAAACAGCAGTGATCTTGTTGAGTTTCTCAGCCATTACCGTTGCAGTTCGAATCAAAGAAGCAGTGAAAGATGAAACTGTTAATAGTGAACTTGATCAGTTAAATCTGCAACAAGTAAAACGAATGAGAACTCAACAAAATGCAAGCAATCTAACGTCAGCTTTCTTAACAAAGTGACCTTCACCGTCCTCATTTATTTGTACTATAAATATCTCGTTCTCTGTAGCATTTCCTGAATCATGTGGTTAAAAGTATTTTAGGAATAATTGAGGATGTTTAATAAGCATACAAAGACTATGACCATTTGTTTACCTTTATTATTTACCAATCCATTTCCTTTCAGAATGATAGAAATTGTGTTAACAGTAGCAATTGCTGCATCAAGTGAAGCCAGTAGTCAACAATAATTGCACTAACGAAGACGAGTCATTCTAACTAATACTTTCTCATTGATGACTTGAGATTCAAGTTAACAGAAAATAACTCTAAATTTTCTGGAATATTAGACCTTATTGATCTCAATTACCTATTTGAAAGTTCATTACGACTATTCTATTGATCAAATTAACAGCATTTATGAATCACCTCATCATCAAATACAGCGGGATGCAATATACATAACCATCAAACTCATACCATTCGTATTTGCAAGGTTATAATGTTTATTCTGGCAACGGATTGTATTTGGATTTATTTCAAAAGAAATATTTAAGCATAAATGACCAGCAAGCAGGTGTAAAAGGTCTGCAATTTTTCAGATGAGCAATCATTTGGAAAATCACCAGTTATGCACACTTTGAAACAAAAAGTAAAAAAAGGAACAAAGGCAGGGAAAATAGGAAGGAAATAAACGAAAGAACAATAAAAATAAGAAAATGATGAAGAAAATTCATCGAGGCCAAAGTCAGAGAGCTCAGCATCATTATAGTCCGTTAAATACATCTGCAATACATTGATAAGATTAAAGAAACCCCATTAAGGAAAAATCCATAATCTGATTCTGATGCACAATGAAAGTATAATAAAATCAGTTTAAGGAATCCAGATTAATGAAAGGTGACAAGTCATGAATCAGTGCATAATATCCATTGTGAAGTTGCTACAGGAATATCACCTCAGATTAGGCATAGATGAAGAATATTACTAGAGGTACAAAATCAATACACAAACAATTGTATACAAGTTAATGAAAGCTATTGAGTCAAAGAACCAATAAATCTCTCCTTTTTAATGAAACAATCACGAATAAGTAAATCAACATTAGAACTAGAAGTCTAGAACCTACCAAGAAACAAAGACCATGAGATTATTAAGCAAATTCAAGTTTTATATAATTTGAAAATATAATTTATTGTCACCCAAATTATCTAATAAAGAAAAATAGGATCGCATCATATATATCAAAAACAAGTCTAAACCCCATGAAAATATCACACAAAGCTTCATTAGCTCATTTTCCTTTCCACAAAATCTTGGCAACCAAACAAACACATCAACTATATTTGACCTTAGAAAGTTTTTTGAACATGAGATTTTATGTGTATACCTTAGTAAGACTCCAGTAGAAAGCGAAAGTTTTCTGGAGGATGAAGGGTTGAATTAGATTGCTCATCCTTATCTCCTTCATCTTCATCCTCCCTTTATTCTTCTTCTAAATTCGTTTTTTATTGTTCTATAAACATCTTTAATTACTCGACCAAGAAACAATGCAAATGCCACTCGCAAAATTAATTCTTGTATCATCTTCAGAAACCAACTTCTGCTTTCTTGTTGTTGCCCTCCTTGTTTCTGGATTCAACAATAATCTATGGCCTCTGCATCAACATCAGTGGCCTTTACATTGCTTGGAAATGGCTAGAAATTTTTTAGTGAGATTCTTGGAGGAAAAGTCAGTTGTGACTGGAGGTCGGTGATTTATAGAGGCATTGATCCAATGGGAGATGGACGTTTGGCTGGGGTTCATTTGGATCAGTTTCTTGGTAGTTACTTTTAGCGGGAAGGTTCCAATGGTCCGCTAAAGCAACTGCCCAGCGTACTAGTTCGTTATTAGATTTGAACACTTTATTGTGTAACTAACTGGAAACTCAAATAATAATAATAAAAGAAAGCCCACATTACGGGAACTTGATTGGCTTAAGATTGCCACATTATTTGTATCTTTGAAATGTTAGATTTCATCCTTTAATCAATTAGGAAGCATCATAATTGCCAATAACATATACATATTTCCATCCAATTTTCATTTTCGGGTAAAAGCAATCATCATCATCAGATGATCAGAAAAGAATCCAGAGTGAACATTTTGTGAGAGATATTTTAGAAATGTGTCCTGCTCTATTTTTTTAGTTCGTTCATAACTGTTAAAGTAGCTCATTATTCAAGCAGCTTAGTGAAGCCACGTCAGCAGAAGGTTGTTAGTGATGAATAGCAGCTCAGCGTGATTAGTTAATTGTCATAGGTCCAACTCATAAAATCGTTATGTAAAGTTAGTTAGTTTCTTGTTATTCTCAAGTGTAAGTGATTGTATATATTCATGTGATGACTTGTAAACAAATTATGAGTTGAATCTTCTGGAATATCATTGTTATATTTTCTCTGAAATTTTTCGTTAAGCCAAACAATATATCTCTGTTTTCTTTCATGGTGTTAGAGCCACAAATGGCTAGCTCAAGCAATACAACCTCAAATCAACCAATCATAAACTCAAATCAACCTTCACAAACATCATTTACTTTTGTTGCAACTGTGAAACTCGATCGATCAAATTTTCTACTTTGGCGTAAACAAGTCTTAACTTCAATCAAAGGAAATCGTCTTGAAAGATTCATTTCAGAGCCGCAAGTTGTTCCAGAATAGTATCTATCTGATTCAACGACTGAAGGATATGGTGAAAGCATTGAAAATATAGCTTACATCAACTGGAGAGCACAAGATCAAACACTTCTTAGTTGGCTGTTATCAACTATAAGTGAAGGTATTCTCAGTTCTGTTCTTAGTTATGACACTTCCTTTGATGTGTGGAGATCCATTGAAAAACTGTTTGGAGTTTAATCTGAGGCTAAGATTATGCAACTTCGATATGAAATGAACATCTTAAGAAAAGATTCAATGAATGTAAAGGAATATTGTGCTACAATAAAATTGCTCGCTAACAAACTTGCTTATGCTGGTGATGTAATTACTGAGAAGGATCTGTTAATGAGAGTTTTGAATGGCTTAGGTCCATGATATCTAGATCTAGCTTCAATAATTACTGCCAATAAGATGAGTTATGATGATGCTTATGCATTGTTATTGACACACGAAGCTAGACTTGAACAAAATCAGAATGCCAAAACTGTGTTTAATGTAAATTACAGCACAATGAATGTGAATCATCCTTATATGAGAGGAAAATTTAGAAAAGGTGCTTTTGGAAATGGACATTATGGTTGTGCTGTGAATAGAGGTTTTAATGTTGGAAGAGGAATGTTTCACAATCCATATCCCAGAGGTTTTCCAACTGGTATTGGTAACTTTGGGGGTTATGGTAGAGGACAGGCAATGCAGCCTTTTTGGCCACCTGTGAAGACAAATTTTCATCCTTCAGCTAACATGCATGATGATGAATTACCAACTATCTGTTAGATATGCCACAAAACAGGACACACAACAGATGAATGTTGGCATAGATATGATGATACTCCACCACCATTACCAACACTTTGGAAGGGGCAGATCTTTTAGATCTAAGGTTGCTTATATAGTTAATTTTGATCCATTTACCAATTATGCTACTCATTCAATTGAAGAATAATATGTTGCACGCTACTCAGGCTACAATCATATATCCTACTCATCTTATCCATCAACAGACACAGTTGTTCCTGAAGCCTATCTTACCAACTATAAAGGGCCTGCTGATGAAGGGTGGTACCTTGACAGTGGTGCCACACATCCCTTGACCAACAGTATGGCTAATATGAATGTCAGAGAGGAATTCAGAGGGTCTAATCAACTTGTCATCGGCAATGGACAAGGTTTGCCTATAACTCATATTGGTGATGCATGTTTTACTTATAAAGGATCAAATGCTGCATATAAACCAACACATATTCTACTTAAAGACATGTTATTAGTACCTGATATCACAAAGAACTTACTTAGCATATCAAAACTAACTACTGATAATAATTTTTCTGTTGAATTTGTTAGTAATGTTTGTTATGTAAAGGATTCTCTGAAGAGGCAAGTGCTTCTGAAAGGAATTGCTGAGAAATGATTGTATAAGTTACTTATAAAGCCATCTGAGTCTCTTCATTGTTCTTATTTGTGTCAATCTTCCTTCATTCAACCTTTGTCAATGCTGGCTGCATGGTTTTTTAACTCAAGTGTTCTTAAAAACACTCAAAATAATGATTCCAGTTGTGTCCCATCTTGTAATGCATCAATTAATAAATTTTTTAGTTCCATTTCATCTTGTGATGCATTGAATAATAAAGTCCTTCTTTACACAAACGTTTTGGCCATCATAATTCTCAAACTCTAATGCATTTACTAAAAAGTGTTAATTCTGTCAATCTCTCAAGGAATACCATAAAACAAGCACTTGAACAGATCTATGAAGCATGTCAAATGGGCAAATCTCATAAACTGCATTTCCCTAGCATAGAAACCAAAACAACAAAACCTCTTAAGCTTATACATACAGACTTATGGGGACCCTCACCCACACCTTCTAGAGATGGCTATAACTATTACATAAGCCTTGTTGATGATTTTAGCCGATATACTTGGATTTACCCTCTTAAATTGAAATCATAGGCATTAGATGTCTTCAAGTTATTCAAATTGCAGGTTGAAAACCAATTTGACACCACTATTAAGAACCTGCAATCTGACTGGGGGGGAGAATACATATCATTTACTCAAATCTTAAACCAATGTGAGATCATTTTTCAGACACTCTTGCCCTTATACACATCACCAAAATGGGTTAGTAGAAAGAAAACATAGACAAATTGTGGAGTTAAGACTCACCCTGTTAGCACAAGCCAAGTTACTATTTAAATTTTGGTGGGATGCCTTTCATACAGTTGTTTATCATATAAACAAACTACCATTAACAGCCCTGGAACTTCTTACCCCATATGAGAAAATTTTCAAACTCAAACCTGATTACAGCATGTTCAAATGTTTTGGTTGTACATGTTATCCTTACTTAAGGGATTATAACAAACACAAGTTTGATTATCACTCAAGCAAATACATTTTCCTTGGCTACAGTCCATTCCACAAAGGTTACAAGTGTCTACATTCATCAGGCAAAATATACATAGCCAGACATGTTGTTTTTTATGAGTCAACATTTCCTTATTCTACTGACTTAGTTTTTCATTCCAATGAATCATCATCTTGTTCAAGTCAATCTCTTACACCTTAACAAGTATACCATTTATCCACACTATCTGTAACACCAGTGTCAGTTGTGAACAACTCATGCAATCCTCAATCTGCAATTTCTACCAGCAGCAGCTCACAACATTCAGATAATTCTTCTTATACTGATAATCAACATTCCCATTCACAAACACATATACCAACCATTGAACCATTTACAGAGCCTCAAATTTCACCACCTCAACATGTACCTTACACATCAACTCTAATTCAACCTAATACAAATCCAATGACTGCCAGAAGCAAAGCTGGTATCTTCAAACCAAATCTTTATACAGCAACCCTTGTTCACAAAGAACCTGATTCTGTGTATGAAGCTATGCAAAATCCAAAATGGTTTACAGCCATGAGAGAAGAATATGCAGCCTTAATGCAGACTGTTACATGGTCCTTAGTGCTAAGAATAACTGACCAGAAAGTTGTTGGAAATAAATGGGTATATAGGGTGAAATACAATACTGATGGAAGTGTGGCCAAATACAAAGTTAGGTTAGTAGCAAAGGGGTTTCAACAGATTATGGGAGTGAATTGCTTTGAAACTTTTAGCCCTGTTATAAAATCAGCAACTGTAAGAGTGGTCTTAAGTCTAGCTGTGATGAATCAGTGGAAGATAAGGCAAGTTGATGTGAATAATGCTTTTCTCAATGGAGAATTAACAGAGGAAGTGTTCATGGATCAACCAGAAGTGTTTATTAGTGCTGAGAAACCAGATTATGTATGTAAGCTTCATAAGTCTCTTTGTGGACTTAAAACAAGCTCCAAGAGCTTAGTATGATAAGTTGAAAGGATGCTTGTTGCAGTGGGGATTTACAAATTCCAGTTCAGATACTTCCTTATTCTTGAAAAGAAATAAATCATTTGTGATCCTAGTTCTTATATATGTTGATGACATCTTAATAACATGACCAAATAGTTTTGAACTAGAAAACTTCATTGCTGAATTCAGTACAAAGTTTGCTTTGAAGGATCTTGGAGCTCTTTCTTATTTCTTAAGCATTGAAGTGCTATATGATACAGACTATATTTTCTTGTCTCAAAAGAAATACATAAGGGATTTACTGTCGAAAGTTGAAATGATCAACTGCAAAGACATTGATACTCCTATGAGTATAGGAATGAAACTACAGAAAGAAGCTCAAGGAAATCTTGGTCGTTATGTTGAAGATGCAACACATTATAGAAGCATTGTTGGTGGGATGCAATATTTGGTATTAACAAGACCAGAAATTACTTTCAGTGTGCACAAACTGAGTCAATATGTTTTTGCACCAACACTTCAACATCTTATGGCATGCAAAAGGGTGCTCAGATATCTAAAAGCAACACAAGACTATGGACTCAAGTTTATTAAGGATGGTGATATGAAACTAACAGGCTTTACAGATGTAGATTGGGCAGGGGATTTGGATGACAGGAAATCAGTTGGAGCTTATTGCATCTATCTTGGTCATTATCTAATATCTTGGTAATCTAAGAAGCAACCAGTCATTGCTAGATCTAGTGCAGAGAGTGAGTACAGATTCTTAGCCTCGGTAAGTGCAGAGATAAGCTGTCTGCAATCACTATTCTCTAAATTGAAATTACAGTGCATAGAAAAACCTGTTATTTGGTGTGATAATCTTAGTGCTACTAAGTTAGCTCACAATCCAATTTTTCACTCAAGAACAAAGCATATTGAGATTGATATGCATTATGTTAGAAACAAAGTTCTTGCTGCAGAACTAAATATTCAATACATACCAAGTGAGGAGAAGGTAGTTGATATTATGACCAAACCACTCTCATTCATTTGATTTAACTATCTTATAGCCAAACTCAATGTCATGTCTTGTCCTTTAAGTTTGAGGGGGGCTGTTAAGGCAGCTCATTATTCAAGTAGCTTAGTGAAGCCACGTCAGCAGAAGGTTGTTAGTGATGAATAGCAGCTCAGCGTGATTAGTTAATTGTCATAGGTGCAGCTCATAAAGTCGTTATGTAAAGTTAGTTAGTTTCTTATTATTGTCACATGTAAGTGATTGTATATATTCATGTGATGACTTGTAAACAAATTATAAGTTGAATCTTCTGGAATATCATTGTTATATTTTCTCTGAAATTTTTCGTTAAGTCAAACAACATATCTCTACTTTCTTTCAATAACTGATATTGAACCGAATAGAAAATTTTGGTTTTACCAAACACTGATCCGAATCCACCCGATGCCCACCCGATAGATTATTTTTCAATTTCTACTAATTTTCATTTTTGGTTTGGGTTATTATCAACGCGGCAATCTTTGTTGTTTTCTACAACATCAAAAATCAGTTTAAATTAGTTAACCGCAGTTACACTAATGAAAATAACTAAAACAATGATAAAATCACAACTCTTATCTTTGCTCGGTTTCCAATATCTTTTCTAAAATCTTTAAACCGAAATTAAAAACTAGGAAAGCTCTTTATGGAGAGTGACAGCCCACATGTCAAGCACTCAAAGCTGGACTGTGAATCCCACAGCTCTTTTCATGAGAGCTTGACACGCTCTCGTCTTTTGATATTGGGGATTTACGATTTATTTTTCTTTTTTAGAGATAATGATGTATTTTAGCTTTTATCTCTTTTGTTTATTTTTTTATGGGGCTATTTGTATTTTAATAATTACTTTAAAGATTATTACTTTAATAAAATAATTTATTACACAAATAATATGTAATTTAAATTACTATTAAGGATAATTTGTTATGATTTAATATTAAATAATTATTTTTAGCAATCATATAACACATTTATTATTAAACTTATAATTCTACTTTTTACATCTTAAAAATATTAAATCGAGTATCTTAAACAAAACTTAGATAGTATTTTTTTTTAATCTAAAATCTGAATGGGTGTGAATTTTTCTGAAGTCTAAATGAGTTTGAATATAAATGTGGATGACATGTTAATTTATTTTTTTAAATGTCTGAATATAAATAACATCTTGTTTGTTTTCATAAATAAAAAATATCTTAGACATAATTATTTAACACTTATGTCCTATGAATAAAAAAAATTAGGTTTCATAGCTTATGAAATAAGTATATTTAATAGAGATATTTTCTTAATATAATATTTAATTCTCATTCAGATAAAAGTCACAAATTTTTTTTTTCTATTCAAATGTAAATATCTAAAAATCAAATAGAAGTTACAAAAAGTAAATAAGTAAATTTTAAAAAACTGAAATTAATAAAATTTCAAACTTAAGATCTTTAATAAATAATATTTTAAAATATTTAAACTACAAAATATGTTTAACCCTTTATGTTTCAAAAAATAAAATTAAATCAAAGTATTGCTGAAGTTGAAGCCAAATCAACTAGAGCAACATCGATTCTTCTTCTTCTTCTTTCTTTTGTTGTGAGATGGCCTTCTTTTTTTTTTTTCATTATAACTGGATGGCAAAGGAAAAATCATAATTCTTGATATTAAAGAATTGCGAAACGAATATTGTATATTCTTTAATAAAAAATTTTGACTTGATTTCATTTTTCGTAAGCATATGATAAATTTCAAATTTATTGGTGTTTTGAGCAAAATAATGTTTTTTAATATTTTGAGTAAACTAAATTAGATGGTTTAAGTTAAGGTATTTTAGGGGATATACAGAATAAAATTTAATTTTTTTAATTTAATAAAAAATAATAAAATATTTAAAATAATTTTTAGAATACAAATAATCTCTATAACATTATAAGAAGGATAATTTATAATTGTGGGAATCCAGAAATAAGCCAAAATTCCACAATGGGCTTTAGGCTAGGCAATACTTAAATGCTTGAAGAGGCTTCGGACTGGGAAACCTTAAATACTCTTGGGCTAAATTTAAAAAATTTAAAGGCCCAGAACGGGATGCCGACAACTTTAAGTCTTGACATTTAGAATTTCTGGCACTATAAAATAAATATCAAAATTAGGGAGGGGCTAAGTTACGTGCAAAATTTAAAAAATTTAAAGGCCCAGAACAGGATGCCGACAACTTTAAGAACCAAACCCTTGACATTTAGAATTTCTGGCACTATAAAATAAATATCAAAATTAGGGAGGGGCTAGTTACATGCACGTAACTTACGTCCCCGTCTGTCTCAAAATTAAGGGTATTCCTCAAACCATCGGCCCTCAGCTTTTTTTTTTTCTTTATTTCATTTTCGGAGAGCGAGTGAGTGGAACAGTCAAATTGAGTGTTAAGAAGCTACTAACAAGAATACCGTGGATGTAGAGGGCAGTCTTGATTACAGCCCACTTAGCAATTAGTTAGATTCAGTTTTACATACTTTACAATTGTAACATTGAGCAGTTGCTAACATATTATATATACACCGATATTGTAAACAATTGTTTTAAGTTTTTCAAATTAAATAAGAAAACTTCTCTAGATTCTTCTACTATTCTCTCTGTTTTCTTTTACTTACTTTTTACTTTCTCACTTCCCAAACACACTAAACTACAAATTCTATCAGACTCAGAGTTGCGAGTATTCTCGTTGAGTTACGTCACGTTCAACTAGTAGGCAATGCCAAATCGAAAACTACGAAGCACCAGAATCTCGTATGTTTTTAATTTTATGTATTTTTGTTTTATATTATTATTATTCGACCATTTATTTGCTGACTTTTTTATTATTATCTAGTTTGGCTGCGCCAAATGTTGCAACTTCATGAAGGATTACACTGATATAAGAAATTGGCGTCAAAGATGGTGTGGTTCTAATTCATGGAAGTGAAAATTATTTTGAGACTTTTTATTAATTAAATTGTATTTTCCATTCAAGTTCATATCAATTTAAGGCTTAATTTTGATTTATTACTATCTTAAATTTCTAGATAGTTTGAGGAACTTTCCTCTCCCATCTTATAGTCCAAAGTTACATGTATAGGACTAAGTTCACTGTTTATTATTAATTTCATGCCTAACTTCTCTGTTTATTATCATTTTATAAATATATTCAAATGTTTTGCTGAATCTGGACTTAATCAAAATCACATGTTTATGTTTTCGTTTAAACATGAATGATGCTGATACATGTTCCCAAATACTTCCATACAAATTCATTTAAATTTGAGTTATTTAATTTTGGTCAATTACAAATATCAGAAAAGCTAGCATTTGTAACTAACTAGCAAGCCAAGTTATGCCCTAATTCTTTGTCTGTACGTAGCCTATTTAGTTATTTGCTCCTTGTTCTCAGAGTTGTTTGGAGTTTACTTTTTCGTTGCTGTGATCGTGTAGATTTATTGAAAATTTGTTGTTCTATTCATTATTTCTTGATCTTGATTTGTTAATTGTCAATGCGAGACGTGTCAGATCAAGAGCTATGCGTTTCTTGATGTTGAACCTGGCAAGCCCTTTAAGGCTGGAGGTTCTCCTGCTTGTGGACAGAGCTACATAGTTTTAAGGAAAATGCACTGGTGGTCATGAACAACCTCAAAGTTTTTTTTGCTGACCTATTACAAGTTCAAATAAATCCAAAATTTAGGAAATTAATTAATTGCTAATGTTCATAATTCTTTCAAAATGTACAACATATGTATATCTTTGCAGCTGGAATTGTTTCTACGGCGCTTGACTAGACTAAATATGATCTCATACTGGCGACATGTAGTCCATGGTGGTGAGGAAAAAAAAGATAGAGAAGAAGCAGAGGAATGCTAGAGAAGAAAATTTAGACGTGATCTTAGAGTGACATGTCAAGAAAGAAAAGGATTCCCGTTTATTAATGACTGCACTTATAGCAACTGTTACTTTCACCGCAGGTATTACTATGCCTGCTAGGTACATTAATGAAAAGGGTCCAAAGTTCAGACCAGGGGTGCCACAATTCTAACAAGAAGCATCAAGTAGTGCTTTCCAAGCTAGCATTTGTTACATTCAAATTGATAGCCATGACTTTGTCCACAAGTGCCGTCTTCATCCACTTAACTTACCTGTTAAAGTTCGTGAAGAAGAGTATTGAACATTCACAATTGCAACTGAGCCAAGGACTAATGCTTTATTTATGCCTTGTTAATGATGGTGTTAGCATTTCTCAAAGGTACATATTCAGTGTTATATAGTGCCAAAGGCCAAAGCATTAGTAGTTATGGTTTTTGTCATTCCTGGCTTGTTCTTATTGATCTACCAGTACCTCTTAGGTGTGTTGATCATTGTTTGTACTCAATTTATGTTAAGCAGCCAACGGCCTAGCCTTTGTTCATGAAGGTTGTATATTCTTCTTTCTTCTGCCATTACATGCACTAAACTGCATGCATATATTTCGTAAAATGTCTTGATATATAAAGGCAAATTTGCTTGCTGTGTAAATTTAAATGATGTGCAATAGTAAATGTCTTGTATAAATTATGTTGGAAATTTTTTGTAAGTTCCTCTAATCCTCTTGACATGGAATGATAAAAATAAAATACCTCTTTTCATTATTATTATTATTATTTTAAGGTTAAGAAAATTCTTTTATATTATATATGTGGCATTGGGGGGAGGATTATGTTTTTTTTTTAACACAATATACTACTTCTGAGTAAAGCTGCTACAGCTCCCATGGCTGAGTGAGTGATACATACATGCAAAATCCTTTCACCCACTCTGTTTCTCCTAACTCCCTAGCCTCTACATAAAAGCTACACGGCCAGCAACATAGTCGCAAATAAAGATGAATTAGATGCTTATCTATATGTTTTTCCGATGCATTAGCTCATTCAATCCTTACAATACATAATGTTTTTTTGTTATGATGTAAGTTTCAATTGATGAAGACAGATTTACTGCTCTTATGCTGTGTTTACTTGCTGGAGTGGGAGTGAGGAGTGTGGATTCCTCCCACTCCAGTGTTTACTTCCTCTAAATAAGAAGGGAGTGGGAATCCCACTCCGTGGGCCCCACTCATTTTTGGAGTGGGGAGTGGGAGTGGGACTCCCATTGGGGGAGGTGGGAGTGGGAATCCACTCCCACCTCTTCCTTTTTTACCCTTTTATTTTTTTAATTTAATTTAATTTAATATTTTATAATTAATAAAATAAAATAAATATTATTATATTTATTTGAATAATAATATTATATTTAACTAAATAATAATTTGCATTGATTCTAAGTTAAAATTATTTTAAAATAATATTATTATATTTATTAATTCTCTATTAATATAATAATATTATATTTATTTTAAAAATAATAGTACTATATTTATTTAATATTAATAATAATAAATAGTTTATTATAAGAAAATATTAATTTTGTACTAAATAATATTATATTATTATTTTATATAATAATAAATTTAATATAATTATATTAAATAAAATAAAATAAGGTTTCATTTTGTATTAAAATTAATAATTTATTGTTCATAATTAAGAATATTAATAATTATAATAAATTTACAAATATAATAAAATAAATATTATTCATTAAATATATTTTTTATTAGTTTTGTAATTAAAAATTATAATTCTTTAAATAAGGATAAAATTATAATTTGAAACTATTTACTCCCAATCTAAGACAAAGTAAACACATAAATTGGATTCTAATCTCTATTCCATGCTTCCATTCCAGTGTAAGTAAACAACCTACTCCCACTCCCACTCCACACTCCCAATCCTAGGATTCCCACTCCTCAGGATTCCCAATCCAATCCAAAAAGTAAACGCTACCTTAGTACATTTCTTGATGGTAAACTACTGCTAAATTCTAATAATATATTTTTACATATTTGCATTGCAAGGTATCTTGATCTGCAATGAGCATGATATTGATTCCATGCTACAAAAGGTGGAGCACTTTTCTTCTCTTCTCTGCATCTAGCCATCAAAAACCTTCATCTCTAATTATTATGTTGACATTTTCAGAATGTCATTTGAAAATAACAATGTAGATTTTATTCACTAAAAAATTTTGAGGAAGTATCTTCGTTGCCATCGAAACCATTTGACTCAGTGATAGTACTCTTTTTACCTTGTGGATTACGGCATTACGTGTACTTGTTCTATAGCACACTGAAAACCTCTGACATTATTTAGAAAATATGAGCTTCAATGAGTAAAACACATACTTACTCCCAAATAGTACTGTTAACTCTTGTGGGACTTATAGCTTGTCAAACGGAGGATTTTTTAACTCTCTTGAGATCTTTTAACTGAACTATTGTTTTTTGGGTGCACGAGTTACATCAATGAACCAGCTAGCATGTCTTCAACTATCGGTTCGATGGGAATAGTACTTAAAATCATAGGAAATTAAATAGGCTATAAATCATTTGCTATCATACTATAAATCATTTGTTATTCATCTGGCTTATATCACGACTTGCAATAAGAGATAAATTCAAGCATGGATGTCAGTAAGACTACCTGATCTCTGGGTGCAGTCAATTTACTAACTTTGTGTGGGTTGCATATATATATATATGCTTGTATTTATGTGTGTGCGCGTGTGAGAGAGAGAGAGAGAAAGAGAATGAGAGAGAATGAGAGAAAGCACAGGAGAGACAAATGATACTTTGTGTGTTTATTCTTATTACTCTCTTGAAAAATGAAATACCCCTCTATCTTATATGAAAAGCATTAGCATTAGTTTGATCTAAACAACATTTAGAATTTTAAAGGGAACAAAGAAAGACACATTGGTGTCAGACACAACCAAACCAAATCTGCTCCCACCAAATTGTCTCTTCTCCAACTTTGTTGCATAGTCACGCTGGCAGCAGCTCTAAGTGAAATTAGCATTCTAATAATCTTCATATGATCGTCTCTATACTAAAATCTTCTTATAGTTTGGAAAATAATTATTACATTTTTAGACAAAAGAAATGAAGTTCTCATGTCTTTAGGTCGCCTTAAAGATTCAATCTAAGGCACTAGAATACTGAGACCATGAAGCCAGGTAGAGAGATCATATCTTGGAAGGATCGCCTTAAAGGTTCAATAATTATTACATTTTTGGACATTATCTCTAGAATATTGCGGCACTTCAATGTCCCTTTCTCACCAAGCCTATTTATACTGAAGTCAAGAAACTAGGTAGGGAAATTGTATCTGGCATTGGATTTCATAGAAGTCGTGGGGAATGGGTTAAGACTCCGTCATCTAGGAATGAGGACACTTTGGTAGCTCCGAAGGATAACCGATTGCTTAACGATATTTATTCTGAGGATGAGTTACCCGATTTTCGACATGGCACTAGACCTCGTGCACCTCGCCGAGCTGCAGCAGCACAATCTCTGGCTGAGGAGCCAGCAGAGTCAATTGAGCACCCTAAGGCACCTTTAGTTTTTTAGGACCACATGCAGCAGTTATTCGACAAAGTGGATACCCTCTCTCAGCAACAACAGCAGCTTCAATCCCAAATTTAGACATTTTAGCAGCAGATTCTAGACCAGCAACATGAGCTTCTCAAGGTATGGCTTGTCAATTAGTTAAGAGTAAATTTGATTTACCTACTCGCTAAAGAAAAAGCTTAAATGTTTAGGGAATCTCAATGAAATGTAATAGGGAAGAATAAAAAATGAAGACGTTAATGGTCCATTTACCGATCGATAATCGGAATAGATTTGAATTGAAATGGATTAAAATTAGAATGGGGAAATTATAATGGGGCATAAAGTGTTATATTTTATAAACTTTTGATATTTGACTTTCTTCCTATAAAGAACTCAAATAAAAAAATAATCACTTTGGTAAACATGGTGCACCCATATTAATTATTTACTAAATGAATATTATTAATTAACAATTAATATCCTCTTTGGTAATCTTACAAATAGTTTTGTGATGCTCAAGTAGTTCAATTAAAGTCTCACGAACTTCATGTAGGGAGGAATAAAGGAAGTATTATATAAAGTGGAGGCAAAGAATCTCTATATATATTATTTAATTGTTGGATGGTTAAGGTATGACTTGTCAATTAGTTAAGAGTAAATTTGATTATCTACTCGCTAGAGAAAAAGATTAAATGTTTAGGGAATCTGAATGAAATGTAATAGGGAAGAATAAAAAATGAAGATATTAATGGTCCATTTACCAATTGATAATTGGAATGAGTACGAATTAAAATATATTTGAATTGGAATAGGTTGAAATTAGAATGGGGCATAAAGTGTTATACTTTATAAACTTTTAATATTTGACTTTCTTCCTGTAGAGAATTCAAATATAAAAATAACCCCTTTGGTAAAAATGGTGCACCCATATTAATGTTTACCTAATGAATATTATTAATTAGCAATTACTGCCCTCTTTAGTAATCTCACGAATAGTTTTGTGATGCTCAAGTAGTTCGATTAAAGGTTCACGAGCTTCATGTAGGGAGGAATAAAGGAAGTATTATATAAAATAGAGGCAAAGAATCTCTATATATATTATTTAATGGTTGGATGGTCAAGGTATGGCTTGTCAATTGGTTAAGGGTAAATTTGATTCTATACTAGCTAAAGAAAAAGCTTAAATGTTTAGGGAATTTGAATGAAATGTAATAGAGAAGAATAAAAAATAAAGATGTTAGTAGTCCATTTACCGATCGATAATCGGAATGGGTTAGAATTAAAATAGATTTTAATTGGAATGGATTGAATAAGATTGAGGCATAAGAATCAGAATAGATTATTTGCTCTAGTTGTACGAATTGACATTAGAATGAGCTGTATTACCATTAATGTTTTTGTTTTATCTTGAAATCGGAATGAATTGTTATAAGTTACTAGAATTATCTTAAATGATTATTGTTATTGTTTACTATAATAAATGTGATTAATAATAATAATAATAATATTGTTATTGTTGTTGTTGTTGTTGTTAATAAGTGGGATCAAATGAATTTTTTAATTTTTACTAAAAGTACAAATGTCAATTCATTTCTCATTCTCATTTGCCATTTTCATTCTCATCTCCCATCTTTCGTGAGAATGGGGTTTCCAATTCATATTATCAAACTTGTGGGATCCACTTAAATGTTATTCTCATTTCCCTTCATTATTTTGTAAGTAAACAAATTAATAAATCTTATTCTCTCATTCATATTCTCTAGGAATGGCAAAAGCCGAGTTCGGTCTGGGTTCTAACTGGGTGCTTATTTTTAACACCCCTAATATTCTCATTCCCAATTAGTAAAGACATTTCAGTCTGATAACGCTTCGTTTGCTCATTTTCATTAAAGTAAGACGTCAACAAAATTAATACTTGAAATGTTGATAGTGGATACCTCAATTAAATAATAATTTTTACATGTCAAATTATAATTAATTCATTAATATGTATTTTTTTAACCCTACGGGTGTTAATTTATAGAAGTTTTGATATAATTGCGTCCTTTCATTAAACTCGAAAAAATGTAGTGGGGAAGAATCAAGCAACATAATGGTTGTTGAAGCCAGCAAAAATAAATATTTACTCTAAATAAATTGTGTATGGTGATTGAACAGGGTTGTGTCCATAGAGATCGGTAATTATTTAAATCCTTTTAAAATGTAAAATGCAAAATGGGAGGATTGTTGACAATAATAAAAATCAAATTAAAATAACAATAATGCAAATTAAAATTGTAATTCAAATTGGGAAAAGCTCTGGTTGAAGGAATTAACTCAGCTTGATTCGACTACTGATCATTGATTTAAATATAAATCATTACTACTTATGAATAGACCGGTTATAGCTACTGAGACCCTCTAATAGTCAATCTCTCCTTAACTAGTCGATAACCAAGGTACGACCATTGGTTATTTTCCTAATCAATAGACAACCCTAGATACGATCATAGGGTTTAATCAATTGACAGCCTGAAAAATCATAGAGATCCAAATCCTAATCAACAAACGCATACGATAGTTCATCTAAATTAGATTGTTTATTCTCATAACACAACGCACTGCTATGCTATTTGTCACAAACATTAAAATCTTCATACGATGAATCTTTTAATTGACAATAGATTAAGTTGATAATTAAATAGTGGCCAATTATCTAATTAACACACATAATCATGACAATAATTTAGAGAATAAACAAATACCCAAGAAAACAATAAAACAATTAAAGCATAAGAAAGATCTCACAGTAATGACGAATCAAAGCTTTATTAATCTTCAACTAGAATAATAGGTTTAGTTCTTCATAGAGAGAGAAGAGAAAAATTTAGATCTAGGGTTTCTTTCCCTTTTTTCTTCCCCAAAAATCTCTTCTCCCTTTATTTTTCACGTCCCCCCTCTCTTCTAGAGTTCTCCCAAAAATAAAATAATAATATCTAAAATATTATCTAAATATTAAATTTAAAATTACAAAAATAACCAAAAAGATAAAACACATTAAAATAAAAACTGCAGGTCCTTAGTTGACAACACACCCCCACGCCTTATCAACAAAGTTATTCTGAAGCTCATAATTTCTCTAGGAAAACAATTATTCTCAAACATCATCTTGTAGCTCAATTTTAGCACCAATCAATAGAATTGCACCTACAAAAATAAAACACAAGTAAATCACTATTATTAAGTGCAAAACATCGATATTAAAGAAAGTAAACAATGAAAAACTAGTGCATAAATTGCACTCTAACACAACAATAGCAGTATTTTTTCTTTCCATAAATTCTGAGATTTTTTATGAATGATTCTTAAAAAATGATAATTTTTTTTTATTACAAAAAGTATAAATGTTTGTTGGATAATAGCATAGCCTAATCCTTATATATAAGTAATTGCATAAGTAATAAAAATTTTGCTATTCAATAGTTGAATGAAATTTGATATCACCTTTTTTTTCCTTAAAAAGATAAGAGAGTGGACAAATTTTAAATTTATTTTTCTAACTCCTTATATCTTCTAAAATTCGAACTTGGTGCTCAATTAAAAAAATATTTTAGAACCACTCGGCGAGACTCCTAAGACAAATTCAATTTCACTTAATAAGGAGTTGATTTAAGAATGAGAAATACCTGAGAGGGAGGGACGTTGTTTTGGTGCTAATTAATGCAACAAATAGAACTAATTACATAATCCCCTCTTAATTTATTGGCATTATAGTTTGGTGAACCATATAAAACTTTATTTTCCCCCAGCAATCATTCAGACGCAATAAGGCCACATAGCGTAATTAAAGCTCACGTTTCAGCTGATGGTGGGGGAGACAAAGTCGCATGTATGCCATATTTAGTAATTATTTGAGCGCGAAAGAAATTCAAAAATTGAATATTTTTAACAGGGTAAAAATTGAAAAAAAAATTATTAACTGAAGGATATATAAATCCCTCAATATCCAAGAGAGGACGATTTTGTCCTGCATTTTCAGCCTCCTAAAGCTTCAAGCGCTAATCCGGTACCTACAAAAAGCTCTCCGATGCTCAAGTAAGGATTTGGTTCCTTAGAAAATACAAGAAAATCAAAGAAAAATATAACCTTGATTTCAGAGAGCATTTTTCTTTCTCGTTCATAAAAGAGAATTACTGTCTAGATCCCTTTCAAGTAGATAAATATTTCTATTTATAGTAACTTTCAAGTATGAGAGATTAGATCTTTTGTTCTTCTTCTTTTTATTTAATCTGATCTTTCTTATCTATTTATCTGTCACATGACTCACATACTTTTGCTTTCTAAGACTTTTTTTTATCTATTTTTACTAAACACATTTGGAGTCTTCAAATTTGTAGTGCATTTATCGACACACAGTGCATTGTAAGTGGCTAAAATTTTATAGTACTTACACTAACAAACAAAGGTAAAATGGAATTTAAATTGTAGTGTGAGATAGTGGGCTATAATTATCGATTGTGATAACGCTTTCACAAATTTTTTTATCGTGAAATCTAGTATTCAAGGATTGGAATGAAATAAAATTGAAATTGGAATGTTGGAAGGACTTGAGTGTTTGTATTTTAAGAACTTTTGATACTTGATTTTCTTTCTGTAGAGAACAAGGACTCAAATAAAAAAATTCCTTTGGTAAAAAATTGTGCACCCAAAATTAATTGTTAACTGAATGAATATTATTAGTTAACAATTAATGTCCTCTCTAGCAAGTGTACGAATAGTTTTGTAATGCTCAAGTAGTTTAATTAAAGGTTCACGAACTTCCCCGAAGGAGGAAATAAACGAAATATTATTATAAAATAGATGCAAAAAATCTCCAAATTTATTACTTAATTGTTGGATGGTCAAGGTATGGCTTGTCAATTAGTTAAGAATAAATTTGATTCTTAATTCGCAAAGGAAAAAGCATAAATGTCTATGGAATGGCTTGTCAATTAGTAGAGTAAATTAGAATCTTTACTCGCAAAAGAAAAAGCATAAATGTTTATGGAATCCGATTGAAATGTAGTAGGGAAGAATAAAAAAGAAAGAAGTTTAAGACATTTCAGTTCCATAAAGCTTCATTTGCTCATTTGCATTAAAGTAAAACCTCAACAACATTATGCATTTGAGTTTATCGAAGTTTTAGTATCCTCCTTTCATCAAACTCTGAGCACATGTCTGGTTGCACGAAAGAGAGGAAAGGCGAGAGGGGATGAGAAAATGAGGGAAAAAATATTAATCTTAATCTCATTATGTTAGGGGCAAAGCTAAGAGTTGGCGAAGTTTTTTCAGAAAAAAAAATTAGTTAATTATAATTTATAAATTTGCCTCTATTAATACTTATAAAAAATAAAAATAAATCTAATAATTACAGTTAATCTTTATTTTCTTCAAATCACAATTAACAAAACTTCCGAAGTATCCAACTGAATCCAAAATCTAAATTCACCAACTGCTTGAGTCTCTCACCTGTGTCGAATGCGCAGTCTGTCGCACCCGAAGTGACGCCAGCCACTACCGCACGACTGGCACCCGTAGGCTCAGTCTCTTGCCGCACCCGAAGTCCCGAAGCCGAATGCCCAATCTCTGTCTCTTGATGCTTGATGCAGTGCCTAGTATAAGTGACTTTATATTGTAAATTATAATGTATAGAATATAGTACGATTTATGATAATGATGGCATAAAGAGGAAGTTGCTGATTTTGTGATTCATTTTCTTAGAATTATAAAATAATAGAATATGATAATAGATTAATAGATATTAGAACATAATAAAAGAAATGATGTTATACAAAGTGGAAATTCATCTTCTTGAAATTAGAAAATAATGATGGCATACAAAGAATGATAAATTGTAAACAATATTAACCCAGATGCGATAATAGATGAGTTTTCCTTTTCGAAGAATCGCAGGACACAATTTCTTTGATAGTGTTTTTCATATTTACATTGTACTTTTATAGTTTTATGGTTAGTGTTTTTGCTTATGTAGTGTACTTAATAATTTCATTTATATAAAACAAAATTTTTAAGAAGTAAATTTAATTTGAAAAAAAAATTCTAGCCCACCCAAAAAATATTGCCACCTTTGCCACTGCATTGTTTGGTTTGATATGAAATTCATATTTTCTCTCCTTTTATTATTGCTTTTCCCGCTCCTCCTTTCCTCTTCTTTCCTTCCTTTTTCCTTTTCTCCATCCAAATATGCTATAATAATATATATTTAGTTGGAAAAAATGAAATGAGAGAAGAAGAATGGAAAGAAGAGAGGGGGACAGAAAATAAGGAAAAAGGAGATCTCAATTTCGTAAAATGGCAGAAGAGTCCGACAAGTTATTAATTAATTCTTTAATCCGTAGGACTTGAGAAAGAAAACAGCGGATTAGTGGAATCATCAGATAAGTAGAGAAAATTGCTACTTAATTTACTTACTTGACGATGATAAGGTCCCCTGTAGCACGTGTATGCAAGCCATCCTTGTATATAAATTGGTTAGCACTTAGCTGCTGTGGCCATCACCATTTTGGAAATACGTACGGAAAGAAAATCCATCTTTCACAACACACATTCACATCACATTACCTCACCAGCGAAATGTCGTCATTTTCAGGTTCTGATAACCAGAATGCTGAGACACGCCGGGAAAGACTACGCAGTGTCCGAGAAAAGAATATCCAGTTTATGGATAATCTTTACGAGGCTGCAGTAGAAGGCCATGTTGGAAAATTCGAAGAACACAAAGCTGTCCTTCACCAAATATTGACACCAGACGAGAACACAATCCCCCATATCCACATCACAGCCCTACCTAATAAAACAATGAAGCCCAACAACAAGGCAAACAGCCTTTGGAGGATGATCAGTACTTTTAAAAAGCAATCATCGTCGGATGATCGGGAAGTAATCCGAGGAGAAAATTTTGTGAGGGTTATTTTAGAAATGTGTCCTATTCTATTACTGAAGGCCAATGCCAAAGGAGAAACTCTGCTGCACATCGCGGCCAGGCACGGGCATTATGATATAGTGCAGGTTCTAATTGCTGAATGCAAGAAACCTCACCAGAACAACCCCGAGGAAGGTGTTGCAGCTGCGAGGCTGATGCTGGGGACGACGAATGAAGCCAAAGACACAGCCTTGCACGAGGCGGTGCGTTACAATCAAGTTGATGTGGTGAAGATGTTGACAAAAGAAGACCCTAATTTGTCATATGATGCCAATGAAGCTGGGGAGACTCCACTCTACCTGGCTGCGGAGAGGGGTTACAAAGATGTTATGGAAGATATTTTATCAACTTGCGAATCACCAGTTGACCATGGACCAATGGGAAGAACGGCTTTGCACGCAGCGGCATTTCGCGAATATACACTTCAAACCTACTATTATTTTTTTCGCAAAGATAGAGGTAAAACATACTATTATTTGATTCTCAACCTTTTTTTGTTTTAAATATTTCTCATTTTGAACATACAAGAATCAAAATAAATTATACTTCAACCAAATCTGATATGCAAAATTAATTTGAACAAAGAGTTGGTCACTCTATATCATTTTTAAATTTAATTTTTGTTTGTTTTCTTTTATGTAGAAATTATAAAAGTGTTACTACGTTCTAGTAAAGGAACTTAGACCACCAAACCGGATCAGCAAGGGTGGCTTCCACTTCACTTGGCTGCACACTTGGGAAACTATTACGTGGTGAAGGAATTACTCAAGGCCGATATATCAGCAGCCTACAAACCTGATAATGAGGGAAAGATACCTCTTCATCTTGCAGCCGGTAAGGGCAGAGCATATACAATGCAAGAGCTAATACGGAGTTGTCCAAGTTCTTGTGAACTGGTTGACGACAGAGGGTGGAATGTTTTTCACTTTGCCGCGCATAGCGGAAGTAGAAGGACAGTCGAATTTCTCTTAGAAAACCCTTCGCTTGGAAACCTTATGAACGAGAAAAACTACGACGGAAACACACCTCTCCTAGAACATGCAGTTTCTGGTTCTTTTATAAAGTCTTTCGTTTGTCACCCGAAAGTAGATAGGCTAGCATTCAATCACCAAAACAATAGCGCTGAAGACATAATCCGTTCAAAAAAGGTGCTTATTTGGGAGAACGAGGTAAGATAACCTAATAATCGATATTTTTAATTCTAATTGGACAAAAAAGGTTCAAAAAAGGTAATTTTACACACTGACTCCAGAATTTAGGAAATTAATTGTTACTGTTCATAACAGTTGTTTCAAAACGTACAACATATATTGCAGGAATCGTTTCTAGGGTGCTTGGCTAGACTTAACCCTATCCGGTGCCAGCGACATATAGTCAATGGAAATGGGGAAAGGAAGGAACAAGGTAGTAATACTAGTACAGAAGACAAGAAGAGCAATGACAGAAAAGAAAAGTCATCATCAAGATACGAGGAGTTGGAGCAATCTGTCAACGAAAGCAAGGAATCCCATCTAGTAGTGGCAGCACTTATAGCAACTGTTACATTCACAGCAGGTATTACCGTGCCTGGTGGTTACATTAATGGAATTGATCCAGATCAGGGTGCCGCAGTTCTAGCAAAAAGAAGTGCTTTCCAAGCTTTTGTTATATTCAATTCGTTAGCCTTGATTTTGTCCGCAAGTGCCGTCTTCTTCCACCTTTACCTGTCATTGCTACGGGACAAGATTATGGAATATATTCTATGGAAAGTTAGCCGAGGAATGATACAGTTAGCCATGTTCGCGATGGTTTTCGCTTTTCTTACAGGCACATATTCAGTGCTTCATAATGCCAAATTACTTGCAGTTATCGCTTCCATCATCACTGGCAGCTTCTTCATCTTCGTCTATGATTTTTCCGCACCTTTCCCGTTAATAAAGGATTGGGGGAGACTGTATGTCCGCACGCAAAAAAAACTTATGGAGGAGGTTCAACGAATTTACTTTGATGACAAACCTATGTTTGCTGCAGTATTTGAGCAAAAATTAAAACAGCAAGATTTGATTATGCTGTGAATAATATCCTGCAAGATTGTAGGAAAAATTTGTTTTTGAATTTTATGATATCAGATATATGTTAAAGATATGTAGGCAGATTTTTTGGCTTTGTTTGTTTCTTTTCTTGTATAAATTCAAATACTGCTGCAATGAATAAAAAGCAATTAACAGCCCCAATTTCTCTGTGTTCTCTTTTCTTTGTTTAAAACCAACATACTTCCCTGTATTTGAATGGCTTTGTCTGGGACGGGAGGGGCACTTCCTACTGCAGACTGCAGAGGAGAGGAATTTGGATGGGTTTTATGCACGTGAATGGGATACAATTCATTTAAAGGAGAAATTTGACAGAGAAATATGCGTCAGATCCCTGTACTGATCATTGTTTTTAATTAATTTATGTTAACCATCCAGCGGTACCTCTCTTTCTTCCAACCCCCTAGCCTCTACATAAAATCTACAGAGCAGCATACTCGCACATAAAGATGGATGTTATGATGTAAATAAAAATGATGAAGACAGATTTACTGCTCTTCGTATTTTTCTTAACGGTAAACTGCTCCTAAATTCTAATAAATACATTTTCACATCCTTCATTGCAGGGTATCTCTAATGGGCATGATGTTCATTCCATGTTACAACAGGTAGACCACCTTTCTTCTCATCTAAAACCTTCAACTACTGGTTCGATGACAATAGTACTTAAGATCACAGGAAATTAAATAGGCTATAAATCATTCATTATCATGCTAACAAATTCATCTGGCTTTTATCACGACTTTCAACTAGAGATAAACTCAAGCATTGATAAGACTAGCCGATCTCAGGGTGCAGTCAATTTGCTAACATTGTGTGTGCTACATATGTATATGCATGTGTGTGTGTGTGTGTGTGTGTGTGTGTGTGTGAGAGAGAGAGAGAGAGAGAGAGCACAAGAGAGACATATGATACTTTGTATGTCTGTTCCTATTACTCTCCTGGAAAATAAAGTACCCCTGTATCTAACATGAAAAGCAGTACCATAAGTTTGATCAAAACGACATTCAGAATTTTAAAGTGAACAAAGGAAGACACATTGGTGCCAGACACAATCGGATCTGCTCCCACCAAACCGGCTCTCCTCCAACTCTGTTGCACGGTCACGCTAGCAGCAGCTTGAAAGTAGCACTCTGATAATCTTCATCGGATTATCTCTCTACCGAAACCTTCTTAAAGTCTGGAAAATAATTATTACATTTTGGGGCCATAGAAATGAAGCTCCTATGTCTTCAGGCCGCCTTATCAGCAGCCTTCTTTGGTGCTGTAGAAACAGCAGTGATCTTGTTGAGTTTCTCAGCCATTACCGTCGCAGTTCGAATCTAAGAAGCAGTGAAAGATGAAACTGTTAATAGTGAAATTGATCAGCTAAATCTGCAACAAGTAAAACGAACGAGAACTCAACAAAATGCAAGCAATCTAACCTCAGCTTTCTTAACAAAGTGAACTTCACTTTCCTCCTTTATTTGTACTATAAATATCTCTTTCTCTGTAGCATTTCCTAATCATGTAGTTAAAAGTAATTTAGGAATAATTGAGGATGTTTAATAAGCTTACAAAGGCTATGACCATTTGTTTACCTTTATTATTTACCAATCCATTTCCTTTCAGAATGATAGAAATTGTGTTAACAGCAGCAATAGCTGCATCAAGTAAAGCCAGTCGTCAGCAATAATTACACTAACAAGACGTGTCATTCTAACTAATACTTTCTCATTGATGACTTGAGATTCAAGTTAACAGAAAATAACTCTGAATTTTCTAGAATATTAGACCTCATTGATCTCAATTACCTATTTGAAAGTTCATTACTAAAATTCTATTGATCAAATTAACAGTATTTATGAATCAGCTCATCATCAAATACAGCGGGATGCAATATATATAACCATCAAACTCATGCCATTCGTATTTGCAAGGTTAGAATGTTTTTATTCTGGCAACGGTTGTATTTAGAATTATTTCGAAAGAAATGTTTAAGTATAAATGACCAGCAAGCAGGTGTAAAAGGTCTGCAATTTTCCAGATGAGCAGTCATTCGGAAAATCACCAGTTAGACACACTTTGAAACAAAAAGTGAAAAAAGGAATAAAGGTTGGGAAAATAGGAAGGAAATAAACGAAAGAATAATAACAATAAGGAAAATGATGAAGAAAATTCACCGAAGCCAAAGTCAGAGAGCTCAGCATCATTATAGTCCTTTAAATACATCTGCAATACGCTGACAAGATTAAAGAAACCCCATTAAGGAAAAATCCATAATCTGATTCTGATGCACAATGAAAGCATAATAAAATCAGTTTAAGGAATCCAGATTAATGAAAGGTGACAAGTCATGAATCAGTGCATAATATCCATTATGAAGTTGCTACAGGAATATCACCTCAGATTAGGCATAGATGAAGAATAGTACTAGAGATACAAAATCTATATACAAACAATTGTATACAAGTTAATGAAAGCTATTGAGTCAAAGAACCAATAAATCTCCCCCTTTTAATGAAACAATCATGAATAACTAAATCAAGATTACAACTAGAAGTCCAGAACCTACCAAGAAACAAAGACCATGAGATTTTAAGCAAATTCAAGTTTTATATAATTTGAAAACATAATTTATTGACACCCAAATTATCTAATAAAGCAAAACAAGATCGCATCATATATATCAGAAACAAGTTTAAACCCCATGAAAAAATAACACATTAAGCTTCATTTGCTCATTTTCCTTTCTTCAAAATCTTGGCAACCAAACAAACACATCAACTATATTTGACCTAAGAAAGTTTTTTGAACAGGAGATTTAAAGTGTATACCTTAGCAAGACTCCAGTAGAAAGTGAAAGTTTTCTTGAGGATGAAGGGTTGAATTAGATTGCTCATCGTTATCTCCTTCCTCTTCCTCCCCCTCTTCTTCTTCTTCGGAATTCGTTTCTTATTGTTCTATAAACATCTTTAATTACTCGACCAAGAAACAATGCAAATGCCACTAGCAAAATTAATTCTTGTATCATCTTCAGAAACCAACTTCTGCTTTCTTGCTGTTGCCCTCCTTGTTTCTGGATTCAACAATAATCTCTGGCCTCTGCAGCAACCTCAGTTGCCTTCACAATGCTTGGAAATGGCTGGAAATTTTTTTATGAGATTCTTGGAGGAGGAGTCAGTTGTGACCGGAGGTCGGTGCTATATAGAGGCGTTGATCCAATGAGAGATGGACGTGTGGCTGTGTTTCATTTGGATCAGTTTCTTGGTAGTTACTTTTAGCGGGAAGATTTTAATGGTCCGTTAGAGCAACTGGCCCCAGCGTACAAGTTCGTTATAAGATTTTAACTCTTTATTGTGTAACTAACAGGAAACTCAAATGATAATAATAAAAGAAAGCCCACTTTATTGTGCCACATTATTTGTATCTTTGAAATGTTAGATTTCATCCTTTAATCATATATATATTTCCATCCAATTTTCATTTTCGGGTACAGCCATAGGCAGAGAAACATGCCTCTAATCCCTGTACTGATCATTTGTTTGTAATTTTTGTAACCAGCTACTTATATATAGTGTACATTCTTCTTTTCTCGTGCCATTGCACTCGCTTTATGCATTTCATTTCGGATATGACTTGATAGAGAGATCCATTCATTAAATTGATGAGTGAATATCAAAATAAGTGATACTTAATTGAAATTATTCATCTTGGAAAATTCAAGCTTCTCTTGACATGGAATGATAAATATTAAACAGCATAGTGATAACTGTTGGCAAACAGATAAGAAATCTTCTCTCAACTTGCAATCTGTCACAAACTTCTTGAACATGTCTGCATAGGCAGAGCTAATATTGATATCACTGAAAAAAGCTTTTGCAAAACAAACAGCCTTTTTTCATTTTCCTTCTAGCATACTAACAAAACATATGTTTTTTTGATGCCATCACTTGCAGCTAAAGATGCAATTTGAATATTTATATTTACAAAATCAACTGACCTAAAGTGGAGGTGATTTTTGTGCTGAGACAGAGAGGAAGAGGGGAAAAATGAATTTGTATTTCTGTCAACCCAGCAGCAAATTGAAACGTTACAACATTTAACATGGACAGAAGCACGTTGCTAAAACATTTTATTCTCAGGTGCACTAGAAATGGAAAAACAAAAAAAAAGGAAGAAAGGACATATACGGGAAGATGCCCAGGTATCACTAGATCTGCCCTTACAAAACAAGTCTTTACTCCAACCTTATTACATGGTCATGTTAGCAGCAGCTCCAACATCAACTGGAAAAACAACTACTACCTCTAATCTCAAAAATATTTCCATTGACAAATGTAAGACTAAGGAGAAAACATATGCAACAGCAAACTGTGGAAATTAAGCTCTTATCTAACTGCCCTTCAGGCCTTCATATCAGTATCAGAAGTCTCCTTTGGGGCAGTGGTGGCAACAACGGCTTTCTCAAGTTTTTCAGCCTTTCCCAGCACAATTTGAATCTGAGAGACAGTGTAAAAGTTAGATAAGAAGAAACTGTTTCTGGTAAAAGGTAACTAAAAATTGTGAGTAGTAAAACGACAAAGGCCAGCTGCCAATGCAAATAATCCAACCTTAGCTTTCTGAAAGAAGCGGCCTTCATCGTCCTTCTTGGAGTTCACAGTAGAAATCTTTACCTCTGTTGCATTTTTCAGAAGATATGTCATTCTAATTAATTCGCTAGCAATAAAAGATGTTAACATAAAATGGCTTTAACCTCTTACCTATATTACTTGCCAGTCCATCACGTTTCAGAGCCTCGGCAATAGTGACAACAGTAGGAATAGCTGCATTAAGCAATTGTAGAAGTTAGCACATATTGTTATACAATATATTCCAAGGTGAGGGATATAATAGCAATGAACTGTCTTTTGGGTGTGCTCTAATAGCATGAGTCTGCATTTCAAGTTTAAGGAGGATACATTTATTATCTTGTACAGAAGTTGCTGACAGATAAGGCTTCTTGTGCTAACCTCACTGATCTTAATTTTTCATTCGAAAATCAGTCATAATCTCCAAAATGAAAAATGCAATCAATCGAACTAGTTTATTTCTAGTTATTACTTACACTCTAGTGAAATCAAATCATCATTGCATGGTGTAGGTCATAATCACCAAAATCATACTAGTATTTGAAAGAACAATTTCTTTTTCTGCCCACAAGCTATGGTTTGAAAATATAATTCAAAAGACCAATGAGATAAATTATCCACTAGATACAATTTGAAGTAGAAATTGAAAATCATGTGCACCAAAAGAAGAAGAATAACAGAAAAGGAAATAAGCAAAACTGAGCAGATGGATATAAGAAGTTGTACCCATTCCCAAGGCAGTGAGCTCAATGTCATTGTACTGCTTTATGTACCTCTGCAATGGCATTAAAAAGATTACGAAAAACCTCAGAAAGAAAATGCTACATCAGATGAATAGTATCATGAAATTTAAAGAATATGGATTAATGGGTTCACAAAAGATTCATGTAATCAATCAATGCCTCTAATATCCACCATTTTCATTTAGCTGAATCAGAAGCTATGCTAAATCAGGTTTTAAAATCCGACTCCAAACCATTAACGCACCAGATTATCTTTGCTAGTTCCGAATAAAACTCTTAACCATGAAATAAAATCCAGAGTTAAGAAACTGTTGATACCAAATACGATTTATCACGAGGATTTCGAACCATTGAGTAAGGCCATATATTTGAAGTAGAGTATCACAGCAAATTAAACAGCAATTAAGGAAAAGATTATGCACTAAACTTCCCTCTTATGAACCCAACCAACTCAAGATTTTAAGCCATTAATGAACAAGAACTTTTAATTGAACAGATTCGAAGTCCAATATCACTTGAATCGGCAACATACAAAGAAAAATATTCAAAAGAAACCATAAAGCAAGATTCAGTGAGAATAAATTCTAAGATCCAGCAAAGAAACAATGAAGGAAGTATAAGACCAATAAGGCTCCATAGAATCCAGGAAATCAAATGTATGATATAAGTTAAAAGGAAAATAAAATAAAATCAAAATCAAAATTGAACCAACAAATCTAGAGGGAGACAAAAATAACAGATCCAATAAGAAACCCCAATTCGTTTCCCTTCAATTATCTGGGCAACCAAACAGACCATTATCATTCTGTGAACCAAAATTGATAAGCAACAAAAAAGAATCAAACCCATTACAGAACACATGCAAGAAACCAACAAAACAAAGAAACTAATCCCTAATATTCAACAAGATAACCAAATAACTAGGACAAGTAAAAAGTTTTACCTTAGCAAGATCGAGGTAGAAAACAAAGGGTTTCTTTGTGTGAGACACAAGAATTCGGTTGCTGTCCTTCTTCTTCTTCGTCTTCTTAATCACAGACGAAGACTCGGCACCAGCAGCACCAGTAGTAGCATTCTTGCCATCGCCGGAATCAACAACCGCGACTGCAACAGTTGCCACTTTCTTGTTTTTGCTGCCGCTGTGTTTGTTTTCGTTCTTGGATTCCTCTGCCTTGATGAACTCAGAACTCTTTGCAACAGTCACGCTTGACTCCATTGTTACACGAATCAGAATTCTCTCTCTCTCTCTCTAGAATTGATGCCTGGTCTCTCTTTCTCCCTCTAAAGAATGTGTGCAAATGGCGGGAAAATTTTGTTGAGATCTTGCGTGCGAGTGTGGGCTGTGACTGGAGTCGCGGTTTTATATAGAAGTGTTGATTCCGTAACGGATTGACACGTGGTGGGTTTTTGTTGGATGCGAAATCCTGTTAGTTATTTTTGGCGGGAACCCAGTGGATTGTTAGCGAAACTGTAAATAGCTTTTTTTTTTAATTACGACTTTGCCATCGCTTTACACAAATTTTGGCTTGGGTAGCACCTTTGGCACCCTTCAAAATTTCCCGTAAAACTATTTTTTAATTATAATTACTTAAATAGTCCAATATAAACTAATTTTTTATTTTGAATAAAAATTCAATTAAGCACTTATATAAATTTTTCTACCCCCACCTCATTTCATAATTTATATTTGTACTTATATTTTAAATTTTAATTTAAACATTAGAAAATTTTAAGATTTTTGAGTTATAAAAATAGAAATTATATAATAAAAAAATTAATATAAATTTAATATTTTAAGAACTATATGCAGTTTAAATGAAATTTTTTTGGCAAAATTTTATGAGAATATTGTTAATTTTAATATATGATTTATATTTTATTAATTTTACTGAGGGTGTTTTAGAAAATGAATTCAAAAAGGGTGATATAAAGATTTTAGAGGGGTGTTGCAAGCTCTACTCATTTGGATTTCATTGAGCGATATTGTTAAAGAAGCCCAAAGGTTTTTTGGGCTTAAAGATGTGGATCAAGAATTTTCTTTAATTGGGAAATAATTATTGTTGTTGTTTGTAGGAAGCATGGGTAGAAATGATTGATTAGGTGAACAAGAATAAATCTTGATCCAGTATTAAATTCACCATCATCTAGTATAAGGAATTTTCCACATTTTTTTTCTTGACCAAACGGAGAAAAAAATAATAATTTTATTGTATTATTTTTTCATAGTTCGCTCTGGTCGCTATAGATTCTCTTTTACAAAGCGGGGCCCATTTCGTCACCAAAAAAGGGCATACACCGACCGTTGATTCTTCTCAAAATTTTTAATGCACGGATGAGTTAGCATTCCACTTCCACCCAATCCAATGATTGGTGGGAGATAAAGACAAAGGTACACGTGTGAGGTTGATGTGCTTGCTTGCTACCATATTAACAGTGTTAGTCACGCTTCGTTTAAATTATTAATTTGTGCGTCTAATGAAGCAAAGAAGAAAGAGATAATGATTATGATGGTGGTGACTAATCATGTCCGTTGCCCGTTGGCAGGTACCAATTTGGATAAGGGACCCATTGGATGATCAAATCACTAAAATCATGCGCTTGAAATTGAAGATTAAAAGGCTGTGATTCAGGTGGCTATAGAGAGAGATGCAGGTTCAATATATCATTCTCATATCTCAAGTGTGCCTGGTGGTCCTTTTTCTTTTTATACGAATATATTGCTAAATCATGTCGTTTAGTAAAATTAATTTTTAATGTATTATAAAATCTTATGATTTAATAATATTAAAAATTAATTTTGTTAAGTTGTATGGCTTAAAAACTTATTTGCATGAATAAAAATATATATACGAAAGTGACTGCATTAGAAAATGACTCTCTCTATATATATAATATTTATGAATATTGAAATTCATTTTAATTTATGCCCTAAATGGTACCCTTCCTTTTACTCCACTCACGACTCGCCACCTTACAACTCTTAGCTCATATTCATTTTTATATAACCTAATTGTTCATGACAGAATAATAAACCTACGGACTTACTTTGTCTTTGTCAATCTTTGTCTATTAATTCATCTCTATCTGAATTTGCCCTTAAATTGGTTTACAAGAAACTTCTACTTATTCACCATAGTAATGAAGATGCTTTAAATTGGTGGCTATTTTATGACAATTTGCAGTGGTTTGAGTATACATGAGGAGTATTCAAATCATGTTAATTGATCATTTAGCAATCGGTGAGAACGAAATAATATCATTGTGACAAAGAGATTGGTTAGCAATGGAAACTTTATAGAAAAAATGAACACATAAAAGAGTTTTGATAGAAGTCGATAAAATAAGAAAAGAGAGATTGTTCCTCGCAATGGGAATCTCCACCAATTTGGTCACTTTGATCATGGATTAGTTGCATTGAATAATGGATAAAAATTGCAACAACTAAACCATGCAAATGAAAACAAGGAGATGTAGTTGTTATAACAAGAACTAGTTCAAATGGGACAAGACAACTTTTGGTTGTCAAATTCTAGCTAGCTAGAACTCAACTCACCAAACTTTATTTAGGTGAGGGCACATGATGTCAATTAAGAAAATAGGCTTGGGTATAATTGGGTATTAAAATATATATTGGGAAAAAGGGGGCAGTATGTTTTAAATTTCAAATGAGAGGGTGTTAGGGCTTTATCAAAAGGGTTAAGCCGGAATAATCAAAGATGGGACATCTTCTCTCTTTATTTACTTTTTTGCTTTTTGGTTACGACATGAATATTTAATCTTCTAAAATAAATTGACACTTTCCTATTATAATGCTTTAACATCACAACTAATCTCCAAATTATGTTCATAATTCTTTTTTAAAGAAAAAAATAAAGTTGATTAAAATAATTTGATGGAGCAATTGTTTACTTCTAGGGACAAAGTGAGATTAGGACATGACATATGATAAAACCTTATCAATCACATTTTGTTTGCCTATTTCAAGCCGAACATGAGTTTGTAGCCGTAGCAAAAATTTTGTATATGTTAGAGCAAAATTTTCAAGAACAATGATGATGTAAGATTACACGGGCTTATCCAAAACTCAAGGGTCTCCTAAAAAATTAATTATCTAATTATTCATGTTTAATTACAAGTTTCTTAAAACAAATTACAGTTAATTCGAATACTCAATAACATGTCCCAATTGTGGGTTTTTTTTCTTTTAAATAAAATTTATGTAAGTCAATTAATGTGTATACGTCTTCAAGAATTAATTGAAGTTTATGCTTCATGATGGAAGATTGTTATGTAGGATAGGTACATTTTAGGAGTCGTATGTTGAGTTATAGGTTGAGTTATGCGCTCTTTTAAGACATATAATATACAATTTCCAAACTTGCAATAAAATGAATCTAATCTTATACAGTATAGCTATACTAACTATGTGGTTCAAACGTTAAGTAGAAAACTCTATTTCTTTGGTAGCCATTTTGTAAGTTTAAATTATTTCTTATTTTTTGTACTGTTTCCATGATTTTTATTTTTTAAACATTTGTCTAAGTGTTGGCTGCTGTTTTTTTTTTTTTTACTTTATTTCAATGAGTAGAATTTTATTATGTAATAATAATTTGGATCTATTTATTTTAGTAAATTGTCATCATCTAGGATTCGTATAAAAGAACTTTAAAACTCAAGTTTTAATAAATTTCCTTTGAATTAGTCTAATTATAACATGATTTAAACAATCGGTGCATTTCATATGTATTTATTTCTAAATTTGAGTGAAATGGTCTGAATATTCAAATCCGTATACAGATGAGTGGTAAGGGCATTTATGATGATAGCAATTTTTAAAAATAAAGTATGGTTCTTAATTTCTTGCCAAATATTGAAAATAAAAGGTGTATCACATTGGCCACCTTAATTGAGCAGAAAACCAAATTTGGTGGGTTTAAGGAAAAAAGCAAAGAAAATCTTATGGTAAGATTCAAAAATTTTCCAATTTTCAAAATCTCAAATAATTGCGTTAGTTAACGCCGTTATCACCGACGACACACACACACTTGTATAAAATTATAGAGCAAGCAACAGAAGAAACAGCAAACTAAAACAAACGCTCGAACACAAACACATAAAAACCCACTTCCGGTTCTTCACAGATCGGACCATAACTGTGAGTAATTTTCTATTTTTGCCACTCTCTTTGTTCTTGCTTTGCCTCTCGATCTGTTTATCACTTTTGCATGCATGCACATGTAATGTAGCTTTGAATTTTGATACTGCATTCGTTATTAGTTTGTCATCCGATCTGTAAATGTTGTTTTTTGCTTCTTTTTTAGTGCTTGCTGGCTTCTTGGATTTGTTTTGTGATTCATTTTTCACTTTATAATGTGTGTTTGTCTTTTTTTTTTTTTTTAAGAAATGTGAAGAAATTGAAAAAAAAAAGTTAAAACTTTTTAAGTGTTTTAGCTTAGTTGAGGTCAAGTTTAAGTTTGACAATAGATTTTTGTTTGTATTGAAATGAAAACAAAATGGTAAGGTTCAAGTTTTGGTTTTTCAATTGTTTTCTTCATTTCTGTGAGTAAATATTTCCTGGGTCTCAGCTGGATTGACTATTTCGTTAGCTGACATTAATGTCCTTCCTTTTTTAAATTTAATCTTATGTATGAATAATTTAATGAGGTTTGAACAGACAATGCATTTATGATTCCTCAGTAATTGACTAGAGATATTTGGTTTTAATTAGAATCCATTCTGTAATTGATAGAAATATCTGCAGGAATGTTGTTTTCATTTCTTATGCCAAATTACCCATGTTTGGAAATTGGAAAGTTGTTTTTCTTATACTTTCATTTTAGTTGTGTTTTTTATTTTCTTAGCTGAACTTAAAATTGTGCTCTTATTATTTTGACTTAGTCTCTCTATGTCCCCACGTAGTTTGGTTAATGCTTTATTGAGTATAATTGTGTTGTTTAGGTGGACTTTTGTCATAATTTTCATACTAAGCACACCCACTTCTCTTAGCATTCTTTAGTTCTAATTCTCCTTTTAGGTGTCTTGACCATCCAGTGGTTGGAAGGCAAATGATTCTGTTTGGTGCTACTTTTTCTTACACAATAAACAAACTGTTTGACAAAGCCAAGGCGGTTGCTTCTTTTAAATATTTTCTCTTCTCCTGATTTCTTTATCCCACTCAATCTTTAATATTTCATCAGTGCAACTGGTCTCTATTTATTCAGAAAAATCATACATATGTCTAGTTGTCCTGCAAAAAAGAGTTTTATTTGCTTATTGGTCATGTAAATGTTGTTATCGAGTGTTGTCCTGGAAAAGAGAAAGTATTTAGCGGATGACATAGGATATTAGTTGCTGACAGACCCACTCATAAAACTTGGTTGAGAACACATGCTGCTTCAGGCTTCATTTTAGTAATCACGGTGCTAAGAAAACCTCATTGGTTCTCCCTTAGTTTTAGGTTTTGTAATTTGTTGATTTATTGAGTTTTTGAACCCTTACATGAATACAAAATTTAAGCAAGCATATTAAACTCATAATCTTGATTATTTTCCATTCTTAACGGATGTACTATTTATTGATTGTGCTGAATCTTACCTTACTATCTTATAACAAGCATGCTCTGTCTGTATGTTTAGTAATTGGATTTCTGAAATGAGCGATGTGGATTCCTGGTTCTTGTTCATTTTAGGCGAGTGCAGGTTGTAAAAGGGCTTAATTGAGCCCTTAGGATAGACTCCGTTATTAAGGGTTCTTCTTCTTTTGCATAAACTGAAATGTAATGAAGTGTACTCCAATTATTTGCTTATCTTCCGGTATAGCATCTGGTTCACTCTTGCTTTGTGCATTTGATTCTACAATCTAAAGTAGTTTAGGATTTTATCAAAGGCTGCATTGTTGTAATAATGATTGAGAGAAAATTTCAGTTTCGCTATTTTGCCTTCAAAGAAGAGTTTGTCTTGTGTTTGCATGATTTTGGCCACCGAACAATGCCATGACTAGAGAGAATGTTACTATACATTTGTGCATAGATTATTTGTCGCACCTGATGAATATCAAAAGATAGTGTGATTTTGATATTCATATTTCTCTGTTGCAGTGAAATGGGGATAGAAGTTACTGATGTTTGTATGGATAAAGAAGCCGATTGTGTCATAGTTTATTCAAATGGTGTCTCCCATGATTCTGATCATGAAACAATTCCCAATCATCATGATGTTGCGGGGCCATTTGAACATGTTGATGGGGATCCTCAACTCCAAAGTTTGGTAGAAAGCACTGAAGTAAAAGAATATGAAGTGAAGGAGTGTACCTCAGAGACCTCAATTGAGGTCGAGAAGGGTAAGGAAGAACAGAATGTAGTAAGTTCAATGCCTGAGGCTGGCTTGCCTGCAGAGAAGACCAAACCAGAAGATGTAAAAACAAAGGAAAATAATAAGTCACATTTAGTTGTGAAGCATGCGTCAAAAGCCACTGCTGGAAATGTTCGAACAAAACACACCATTCCACAGCCATTTTCCCTAGCAACTGAAAAGCGTGCTTCAAATGGAACCCGACCTACTGCAGCTGAGCTGAAGAGTGTGAATAAATCATCTAATACAAATAGTCTGCGACATCTGAACAGTAAAAAGCAGAATCAGGTAGCTTCAGCAACTGAATCTAGATTCCCAATATTTTTCCCAGTTAAGGTAAATTTAGAATGTTGCAAAAAGGTGAATGTCATAGTAGCATAGTGAGTAGCTTGAATTATAAAAAAAGTTATCTTTAGGTTGGAATGTGATACTCTATTTGGAAATCATAATATTGAAATTCAGGATGAGGAATTTTCTTAGCTGACCTATGAACTTCTGTCTGATTGGTTGCAGCCACCTCTGGTTCCAAGGAAGCCATTGCAACCCAATAACAAGAAGCTTCCTGATGAGGAAGACTCTTGTTCTGTTGCTTCCTCGTATCCTCTTGCCCCCAGCAACTTTAGCTTGATTTGTCATTTCCCTATGCTTTCTTATTTATTTATTTATTGTTGCCACCTCACTCTCTCTGTTCAAAATTGATGTTATCTCTTGACCATCCCTAGCACTGCCGCATCAGTGCGGACTGTGAAGTCCAGGATCATTGTTGCAGCAGCTCCTACATTTAGATGCACTGAACGTGCAGAGAAACGGAAGGAGGTACTCATCAATCTATTTCATGTGAATTATTTTTTGATTTTTCATATGTAATTTGGTCTGAATCTCTGTACCTATTATGTTACCACTTTTAGTTTTATTCAAAACTAGAGGAGAAACACCAAGCTCTGGAAGCTGAGAAGAACCAAAGTGAAGCCAGGACTAAGGTATAGCTCTCAATGTAGACACCCAAGGATAATTACAAATATCTCTTTGTCATGATTGTCGATGGAAATTAATCATGTTTTAGATTAGTCTTATTCAGTTCATATTTGTCTGTTGTGTCAGATAATTCTCTAACCCATGTTGTTGTTTTGTCCTCGTAAATCTTAATATTCTAGGAAGAGACAGAAGCAGCTATCAAGCAATTGAGAAAGAGTTTAACATTTAAGGCGAGCCCAATGCCAAGCTTCTACCATGACGGACCACCACCAAAAGTTGAACTCAAAAAGGTACGGCATAGATTTGATTTATTCCTTTTCCAATTTCCATCATGTTTGAACTTCACAATATTGAGGTGCTATGAAACTGCTGTGTCCTCAAAATTGCCAAAAAATTGTGTTTAATTTTGTAGTGAAGGAAATAGAAAAAGAGTAGTGTATGGTTCGCCTGTTAGAAATTTCTTTCAAATTTATCTGCTTAGATTTTGTTGCTTTTAATGGATACCAGATGCCACCAACTCGTGCAAAATCACCAAAGCTGGGCCGAAGGAAGAGCTGTAGTGATGCAGCCAGTTTGAATCAAGGAGACCAAGTGAAGGGAACTTCTCGCACGGGAAATCGTCAAAGTCTAGGTAATTACAGAGAAGACACCACCCTTTTTTCCACTGACAAAAAGGATCCAAGCAACATCCCAAATGGTCATGTCATTTGCAAACTCCAAGACAATCCTAAACTAGCAGAAGATATAATGGCCCCCAAGGTAAATGTTCATAGTAATTCAGAAATTGGTGTTGTCTTCCAACCCTGATTTCTGGTGAGCAGCACTCTAATTTATTAATTTAAAGAGGAAAAGGTGTTCATTTCTCTTGTTTTCCTGTGACTGTTCTGAAGAATGTGCATTTTGTTGTTTTAAATTTGCAAGGACTTGTTGCAATGTTTGTGTAATTATGAAGTGTAAATTTTCTGTAACTTATATAAATGTCCCCATTTTGTAATAACCTTTGTTCATTTGTTTAATTCAGATGGAAGTTTGTTTATCTTTTGCTCATCTTCAAATGATCTACTGAACTACATTTGCAGCATTTTGTACAAAAAAGAACTTGTAATGTTAGTACTGAAATGTTTGAATTCAATGAAGATTGTGTTCTTAATAGTTTGCCTTTATGGTAGTGTGTGAGAAGTGATGGTTGCTTCCTTTATCCACAAAGAGAGATTAAAGTTAGAGGCAAAATGGACCCAGTAATTGTTGATGATTTTGGTGGAGATTGTGCTTTATAGGACTTTTTACAGGACTGGAAATCACTGTTTTGAGGAGTTATGTTTAGCTTCATAATGAAAAGCTCTTAAAGCAAAAGAAAAAAGTAAGTAGAGGGTAAAGAACTTAATGGCTGAATTGTTTGTGGTTAAACAAAAGATGACTTTTTTAGCAGGATATGCCCCATTTGTGGAAACAAGATTGCTTAGTCAAAAGCACTCTGGCTTTGTATTGGTTCCAATTTAAGCTCTTGAATTTTCAGTGCGTGTCGAATCCTGATTTTCTATTTTCACACAGTTCTTTCCATACTTGGATAAATTAATGCTATGTTTGATATTGTTGTCTAGCAATTGTATTCTGAAAATTTAGGTGATATTAACTCTATTGTATTGTTATTTCGGAAGTGTTGTGGTCTAAAAATTACATTACCATAATACCTAATGAAGCTAAAGCGTCCGTTTATTAAAAGTCTTTTTATTAAAAGCACTTTTACATAGCTAACTGTCTCTGGCAGAAGTCTTGAGTAAATTGCTTTAGCAGTAAGTCAAAATTTTCAAATACCACATATAATCTTGGCTGTGCCAAATTGCCATTGCTTTAACTCAATCTTGATCTTGAAAAAGCAGTAACAGGCCAAGCTGTATATCTTTCCATTTAAGCCAAGAATCAGAGCATTTGTGGTATGGCCTCATTGATGAGCTTTGTCTAACCTCTAATCTAACCTTTTTCCTCAAGTGGGAAACAAAAAGAGACATCCTTTAAACAATATCATCATGGAATAGAGGTATTCCATTTCTTTAAATCACTGTTTACTGATAATCAAGTAAACAAATAATTTTATAAATCTTCATAAAGATTGCTTCATCAGACGGGCAATATCAATGCCACGTGTCCTCCTTTGATTGCTAAATGAAGCTCTTGCTTTTTCCTCCCAGAATTGCACCCAAACTTCTCGTATCTAATTTCAACCCATTTGTTGTCTAGACTTCCTCCACCAAACTACAAGTTTTCACATCATTTTTTCTTTTAGCACTAAGGTTGTGATGGCATCGATCTGGATGCAACGAACAAAAGAAAATTAGATTCTTGTTGCATTATTATGACCCCCATCCCGTATTGGATTATGGCAAGTATATATGCACACATACAGTCATGCAAATCCAAGGCTAAATTGGTTTGAAGTCTTGCTTGTGTAAAGCAAGATGTAGAAAGTGGGGCAATATGTCATGTGACCCACAAAATGATACTCTTAACTCATCCTCTCACATTCACACATATAAAGGGCCATTCAAAAACAATGCATTGGCAAATCAATGATACCAAAGCAGTTGTATAAATCTTTCTTTCTCTCATAGTTGAGGGGAATGCTGTCTGGTTCGAGACCATTCATTTGAAGAATAGAAAATCATCTGAATGATCTCGGACCAGGCTTCATTCCCCCCAACAAGGTGTGTTTTACCATTCAATTGCATGAACACAACAATCAGTCATCTTCTTTCTCAGGTCAACTTAGCTAACTGTGTTTTCTTTTATATGCAGCTGCGTGAGAGCACTCATGGAAGATCGCATATGGATACGTATATGCCAAATAGAGCAAATGGAATTTCTTGGGAGACGCCGATGACAATCCAAGCAGGTACAATGTATGATATATGTTATATTTGATCTCTACTTCGAGTAGATTCATAGCAAAATGACTTTTTCTTGTTGTCCATAATCTGCATTTTGGTTCTCTGATCACATCAAACATGTTGCAAATAAGGCGATATCGCCTTCATATGAACAGAATCCTAATATATATGTATATGAATATTAAGCAAGTCATAATGGAAGTAAAATTACATGCTAAGTTTCCAAGAAATTAAATCGCCTGCAAAAGATTCTTCAATCTACCTAATTATCCTGAGAAGTACGGATTGGCATTGCTACAAGTATAATATTTCTACTCGTAGGATTTAAGAAGAAATATTGAAACTTAGAAATAACCCATTGCAGAACATTTTGATCTTGGAGTATGGCACTACCTGGGTTTATTTGTGCTTGGTTTTTTTTTTTTTTTTGGGTGGTTAAACCAAATTCGGTGATGACGAGAAATGAGGTTTTCGCGTGAAAATCTGACCCAAAGGAGAAAAAAATGACAAAAAATAAAGTTTTGTCAATCTTTTTGCAGTTGAAATTTTAGCCAAATTAGCTTTGCTTGTGGGGAGTTGCAAAGAATATAAGCTGAGAACTTTCACTTTAGTTGTTACATGAGATGAGAGAAGCAGTAGCAGTAGTACCCCATCAAATTAAATTGAGCTTTGAATTCACTCCTTTTATTTGTCTCCATAAGAATGCCATCATGACCAGAGCCCCTTATTCTTTGCCAATTCTTCACTTTTTAAGAAACATGTAGGTCGCAAATGTGGGTCATATTCTACCTAACGTGGGTCACAAATTAATATGTGCATGAAATTAAAAGCCGACACTACTTCGAACAACAAACATTTCAACTAAAATTTTTTAAAATATAAATAACAAATAATAAAAAGCAAATAGCAAAATCAAGAAAATTTGATCATCTAACAATATTCAAGTATCACATGCTTATTTTGAACACCATCAAATGGACATAAAATCTATTTTTCTATTATTAGAATTCAGAAATTAGAAGCGCAAAGTTTGAAATAAGTAAAAATACATTGTTAGGAGTCAACAACCATTGAAAAATGAGCATATATAGCTAGTTGCAACCACAAAACCAAATCAAATACTAATGGAAAGATGGAGAATTAAAGCAATGGAAATTTACAAAGAGAGGCAGCCAATTTCAATGCCTCCAGCTGGAGTCTTGCTTGATATGTATTGTTCATGCATGTTCTTGGAACTTCTTGCATTGATGAAAGGATCATTTTTGTTTCTATGCATGTGCCGGTATAGTGCATATACACACACAAACACATAGATATATAATCATTTTTATTTATTTTTCTTTCTTTTGCTTTGAGACTTTAGTTAGTTTTTGCATGTGACATTGTTTGACCAAAAGCATAAAATATTTGTAATTTGCTTATTCTAATTTATGACATCACAACAATCAAAGTTAGGATCCTACATCATCACAATTCAAGGGAATCTGGGTGCTACAAATTTTGTTGCAAATAACAACGAGGCAACTTAGACGAATCTACCTTTAGCCTTTTAGTGACCATGATTTATCCGTACGTTAATCATAGGCAATGAGATCATAATTTACGTAAATTATTGCATCAATATAAATTCGTGTGTCATGTACTTGCCATGCCTAGATCGCCGGATGGGTCAAAAGAGAAGAGAGACATCTTGAGTACGTATGACAAAAAAGTAATTCCTATGCTCGATAAAGAGTCGTCTTGAAATTTTCTCCAAAATAGTTAGTCGAGAGAATGTGCATTGGCTCTCCAATGCTTTTTCAAGGTGCTTTTTTGAGACTTGACCATTTGAAAATTCTAAAAAGCATTCAACACTGCAGATTTAAAAATTTGCCTGGAAAAAAAAGAACACTTTTAAAAGAGAGAAAGGGGTCATGTGTAACACCCCAAAACATTTCTTTCATTTCTTGATTTTGTATGTGTAAAAACAAAAAACTAGTAAAGGGGAAAATTTTGTTTTCCATAGCAAAACGCGTTACTTTTTGACAATGCCAAAGAAGGAAGGAACCTTCTTGAAATAATAATGATGATAATAATAATAATAATAATAATAATAATAATAATAATAATAATAGCAATAATGTCTTCTCAAAATAACAACAACAACAACAATAACAATATTTTTTATTGTATGATAGTAATGTTAATATGGACGTGTAGGGTATATCTAATTTAAAAATAAATAAATGGACACTTATTTTCATTGACTAAATTCTTGTTATGTGTGCATTTACTTCACATGATTGGTTGATAATTACCTATTATTGTTGTGTTTACTTTTTGGAGTGAGAGTGAGGAGTGCGGATTCCTCTCACTCCATAGTTTACTTCAACAAATTGACTCCGGAGTGGGAATCTCGCTCCGTGAGTCCCATCCATTTTTGGAGTTGGGAGTGGGAGTCCCACTCCCACCTCTCCATTTTCTATCCTTTTTAATTTAATTTAATTTAACTTAATTTAATATTTAATAAAATAAAATAATATTATATTTATTTAATATTAATAATTAATAATAATAGTTTATTCTAAGAAAATATTAATTTTGTACTAAATAATATTATATTATTATTTTATATAATAATAAATTTAATATAATTATATTAAATAAAATAAAATAATGTTTCATTTTATATTTACCCTTCTTTTTTACCCTCTTTTTATTAAATTTACTATAATTATATTTAATAAATATTTAAATAATATTATATTTATTTAAATAACATTATTATATTTAACTAATAATAATTTGGTTTGATTCTAAGTCTAAATTACTTTAAAATAATATTATTATATTAATAGAGAATTAATAATATTACTATAAACCATCTTTATTTGAAAATATAATATTTTTATATTTATTTTAAAATATTAGTATTATATTTATTTAATATTAATAATTAATACTAATAAATAGTTTATTCTAAGAAAATATTAATTTCATACTATGTTCATAGTAAAAATATTTCATTTATATTACCCTTATCAATAATTTTTAATTTATATAATTAATAAAAAAAACTATAATTCTTTAAATAAGAATAAAATTATAATTTAAAACTATTTACTCCCAATTCAAAATAAAGTAAACACATAAATTAAATTTTGATCTCCATTACATGCTTCCATTTCAGTGTAAATAAACAACCTATTTACACTTCCACTCCACACTCTCAATCCTAGGATTTCCACTCCTCAGGATTCCCATTCCAATTCAAAAAGTAAACGCTACCTATAAGAATCTGTTGAATGAATGAATGTGTATATTCTGAGAGTATTTGAGAGAAACTTGAACCATGACTTCATTTTTCAACTATTTTACAATCTAATCACAAACTGGTTAAATGATTGATAGTACAATATGGATTAGATTACAAATACTTTCAAGTTTCAAATATTTGAATGAAGATCAACATATACGATATATATAGAGGACCCCATATTTCTACCTCAAATCCTTAAGAATATAAAAGAAGAAAAAGAATCTGCCACTGAACTGAAAAATGGTGTGTGTGGGTTTTCAGCTTAAATAAACTTTTCATATCACGTAAACCTTCAAACTACGATAAATTGATTGTGGTATAAACATAAAAAGGAAAACAAAATTCATGATAAATTGATTATAATACTGGGTAGGGATCAAATAATAATTTTCTTTTTGAAGATAGGCCAGATAATATTTAGACATCTTTATATTTAATTTGTAGTCTCGTTAAATAATTAGATATTATATCATGACAATTCCTCACTAGCGTTTAGCTACACTTTTAAATTTTGGTTGAAATTAAAAAAAATTAAAAAAACCCATGGGCTTAAGCCCAATCTAAGAAAGATTGTTACAAAATCATTGTCGACTTGAACCATTAGTATCAAAAGTGTACGTGGCAGAATATGATTGGAAATTCAATTACTAAACCAACTCCAGCTGCAGCGTGTCTGGTCCCATCCGACCAGGAGCCGAATGTCTGTTACAGTACTCAGCATCATACTCAAGTTCTTTTCTTGACAAATCATTAAAAACCGTATCTTCACGCTCCCTTCTCGCGTGCAATACACCTCCTAGCCAAACGACACAGTTTTTCCTCTCCTTAGTCTATTCCCCACGTTGCCTAAACTCCGCACGCCGAACCCAACCACCATCAGTGGTCTCGACACTGCCACGTCATAATTTGTTATGTCAAGATCAACAGCTAGCAACTTTCTCTCTCTACAGACCTCCCACTTTGATCTCTCTCTCTCTGTAGATCTGCCGAGGCGAAAAGTCAATGTGAGCACCTTGTGTCGGAAAATCTAACACTTTCTCGGAAAATTTGAAATTTTCTGGAGAAGGAAAATTTGAAATTTTCTGGAGAAAGAAAATTTCAAAATGGACGAGGTTTTATTCGAGATGATGGAGTTTTTGAAGAGACCTTCGATTACCGAAACATTAGTCGACATTTTGCTATGTGCAGTTCCGATTTGGCTGGCCGTGATGATCGGTCTCGTGATCGGCTGGTCGTGGCGGCCGAGATGGACCGGATTGGTCTTCCTTGGCCTCCGGAGCAAGTTCAGATTTATATGGACCGCCGCGCCGCCTGGCTTCGGCGCTCGGCGGCTCTGGCTCGCTTTCACGGCTCTGTCGGCTTTCTCGGCTTGCCGCGTGCTTTGGAACAATTTCAAAGGAAAAGGCGCGAAATCGGATGCCGCTTCAGCGGCCGCTGCTGGTGAAGGAGTCGATGGTGATGCTAGGTGAGTGTTGAGTTTATAGTTTTTATATTTTTGGATTTAGTTGAGGTTTGATTAGTTAATGAAAATTTAATTATTATTATTGTTGTTGTTATTATTTTGTGGGGTTAAAATTTGTGACCTAATAATGTTCATGAAAATCATATGAATGTTAATGCTGGCAGCTGTTATTTTTGTGTAATTTTAGATATAGGAAACTAGTAGGGATGAAACATGTGCTGGGTACTCTTGATTACGATAACAGAGTTCCCATTTCTCAAAATGTAAGTAGGATTGCAGACTAGTTACACGTGCGCCCACCAGCAGGTTACATGTTTATTATTATGGGGACTATGGGATTTTGGGATAAATATTCATGCAATTTGAATGGAGGAATGAGAATAATGTTGCTCATGTCTTGTGTACAAGATATGTTCGGGTTGCAGCTACTTGTGTTTCAGACATTTTATCATCCTTGTTATAATCATGTTGCTGTAAACATGACTACATTGTTTCATTACTGCTAGATTATGTCATCTCTGTTCATGGATGAATTAAGTTATGAGAGTTCTCTTTTTTGCAGCCCTGGTGCCAGAACTGCAGAGAAAGAGCAGCATGTTGTCACTGAGAATGATTTAGAGCACCTATTGCAGCTGCTTGAAAGGAAGGATGGAGAGATGGAATGGCAAACTTTGATGGAGAAGTCCACCCCAAACATGACATACCAGGCTTGGCGCTGTGAGCCCGAGGTAGGTTGTCATTTGCTTAATACTTTCTGCCGTTCATCTGCTGAAAAAATGCTTTTTAGAATTACTGCTAAACAGTGTATCTTCTGGACAAATTAGTGTCATTGTTTATCCATAAATGAGCATATTTGGTGAGGTGTGATTAATGCTAGATTAGATATCCTAAATACTTGGAATAATTACATAACCATTTTCCCAATTGGGTTTGTGATCACGTTTTGGAACTTAGTTCACGGGAGAAACAAATGTTATTGCTATTAGAATTAGTTTCAGCTATTTAATTGTTGGATTCAAAGCCATCGTATAATGGGCCTGCATTCCTTTCTCTTTCAGTGGAGATATATTTTGTGCACGTGATTGTGCATCTTATTCACTCAGTTTTTTAACAATCATGTATAACTACTTGATGGTGATCTCAAGTATTGTGCGCTAGTAGTTGATAATGATTTTGTCTATCAGACAGGGCCTGCAGTTTATCGAACTAGAACTGTGTTTGAGGGTGCAACTCCAGAATTGGTTAGAGATTTTTTCTGGGATGATGAGTTTCGACGAAAATGGGATCATATGCTTGCATATGTTAAAACGTTGGAGGAGTGTCCTCATACTGGCACAATGATTGTTCAGTGGATAAAAAAGGTTTGTGGAAAAAAAATTTCTTGTTTGTCTGATGTCTGAGTTTTGTAATGCTGCTTTCTTGTTCAACTACCAGATTGATTGATGCCTTTATTTCTTCGTATTTGCAGTTTCCTTTCTTCTGCAGCGATCGAGAGTATATTATTGGTCGAAGAATATGGGAGGCAGGAAAGAATTATTATTGTGTGACAAAGGTACAGGTTTAGAGCTTAGAAATCCAACTTCTTGTCTTTGAGACCCAGTACATAAGTGCAGTTGATTGTTATTATTTTTGGATTCCTTGTTTGATAAATTATTATCAGAATCTTAATTGTTCATGTGCTGTTCTTTCTGAAACTGATTGTGAAAATTAAATTTGCATTCTGGTAATTGGTTTTGCTTAAAATGTTTGCAAGACCCCCTATGCTCCTGTCTGCATTCATTATTTCACTGGAATTTACATTATTCTATGGTTAACAACAAGGTGTTGTTGCACATTTTGTTTGCATCAATCCATGTTCTGTAGTATGGAAGACTCAATAGGATCTTTATATTGTTAGTAATCAGTATTTCATTGCATTTCATCACGTTGACAATGAATATTGATGTTTTGAGTTATATAATACTGCAGGGTGTGCCATATCCGGCTTTGCCTAAGCGTGACAAGCCAAGACGTGTGGAGCACTATTTTTCAAGTTGGGTTATCAGGGCTGGTGAGTATTCGGTCATCCAATTGAGTTTCACTAAATTGCAGCAGAAAAATATTTAAATTTTGATTTGCTGATGCCCCTTCGTTGCCTTTGTATGAAACATGAATGCAGTGGAATCCCTTAAAGGAGATGGGCAGCTGTCTGCATGTGAGGTTAATCTTATCCATTACGAAGAAATGGGGATCCCAAAAGATGTTGCAAAGTTGGCCATCCGGCATGGTATGTGGGGCGGTGTCAAGAAATTAAACTCCGGCATGAAAGCATATCAGAATGCTAGGAAATCAGATTCATCATCACCTGGAAGGGCACTGATGGCAAGCATCACAACAAAAATTTCTGTCAATGAAAGCATGGAATCTCTGGATCCAGTTTCTAGTGAAGAAGAAAAAGGGCAAGTGGCCAACCCTAAATATCAGAAAGATCATGGCATAGACTGGAAATGGATAGTTATTGGTGGAACTGTTGCTGTAGTTTGTGCACTTCATTCAGGTGCAATTGGGAAGGCATTGTTGCTTGGAGCTGGGCGGAGAATTGCCAGGCGGTGAGATTTTTCAGATAAAATGTGACTTTATTTGTCTTTTTCACTTTCGGGAATCTTTAAAATTTTCACAAAACAGCGCACATCAATCAATTACTCGATCGATGATTTGATATATATCAATATTTTTTAAATGGAGGTGTCAAGTGTCAAACTTAGGCCTTTCTTTTCCTCCTTCAAAACTTTCTGTATTCTTCGTTGCATAGTAAATGTGGAGAGCTATATAATTTTACTTCTGAAAACAAGATATATTTTTGTTTTAGCTCACACCGGTTAACTTTTATGATCACCAGTCAAGGATTAGGTTATTTGGTGGTTCATGTGTGCTTTGTAGTTAAACTACTCAGAGGCTGGTTGGTTGCCTCCAGAGTTTTTAATTAAAATATTTGATAAACATTTATTGATGTAGTTTCGAAAGGTAAGTTGATTTGTTGTTACACTTGTATTTGTATAATGAGAAACTTATTTTCTTCAATATTTTTGTAAAAATTATCATTTAAAAGTTATATTTATTACACATTCTTAATTTCTATTTTTGTTTTATAGTTAATATTTTTTTAACAACAGAAATGACTTAAAAATTACAATATCTCAATCTCAATACTAAACAGGGCAAAATTTATTTCAAATATTCCAAAGATAATTCCCCCGCATTAACCTGCCTCAGGTGATGTGCATGCGTTGGAGGATCGTGCGAGCGTAAAATTTGTCAACCATGTTTGTTGCTTCTGTGGCAAGCAAAGGGAACATGTAGAGCCGCATTTATCTCAAGCTTTGACATTTATTGTCCAGGAGTAACAATTTTCACTAGATCAAGATGAAGACCCGTCTGGAGAATATAACGTTGTCTCCTAGAATGTCTCTTTTTCCCTTGTGGTTTTATGCTATGATATCGCTGTAGAGATAGTCCTTCATTGGCCTCCCTACAACCTCAGAAGGCAATCATGTGATGCTGTTGGTACAAATATCAATTTTCACTCTACTTCGTGTCTGTTAAATATGCTGATTGTGACCACCCATCAACCCTCACTAATTTTTATTCGGTGACATACATGTAATCTCTGAATTTCCACCTTCAAAATACTTCCTTTTATCTAAGTTCACATATCGCCGCCAAAGACAATTGTCACTATTTTTCATAAGTTTTTCTAGACTCACGAATTACGTACTCCTAATTTGAGCTCTTGAGTAAAATTATTAACATGAGAACTCATATCAAGATAAGATCTTAATTCATTTTGTAAATCGCCTACTTTTGAAGACTCCAATATTTGTAGAATAATTTCGTGAAACATGAAATATATATCCCAATTGTTAGTCCCGCCTGAAATATTTTCTTGACAACTTTCACGAATTGAAAAATTCCAATCTTAATTAACAAAACCTTTATGATGAAGTTGAGGTGAATATCTTGTTTTCAACGTCTTTATTAAAATTGGATGATGTTACAAGACAATGCATGGATGGTTTATAATTACCTCATCTGTTAGTTTCTCTATCATCCTTGAGAGTGATAGAGATCTAACCCACTTTGTTAGATAGTGCATGATAATTGATAAGGAGCTCCAGTGGTGCAACTTGGCCCAAACCTTAAGATGGTGGTTGATACTTGATACAACACAGCCAAAACCCTAATCCTAACATTAATAAGCAAGTGGATTTATTGTGAAAATGAGGTCCCCAACTTGGCACATATCTGAGTATCAACATCATCATTTCATCCTAACATTAATGGTGTGTTTGCAAATTGATTATGATCAAGAGAATTTTGAAGAAGTGATCTCCCTTCTTAATTGATGGACGAAAGGAGCTCAAGAGAATTTTAATGACCTTTGTCCATTGTTATCAAATCTATTGAAGTTCAATTCAATCTAATTAAAATATTTAGTAATAAATGTAATATCCCATTTTAAAATTAAACGTACGTTTATTTCAGATTGAATCTTTCACCTCGGCACTTTCATTACTATACAAAGCCAAACTTTTGGGAACGTCCAAGGAGTTCACCATGTCAAATCCCCTTTGGTAAAATATTAAAATGATTCCAAAAACAAATTTCAACCAAGAACGTTAAGTTACAGATGCGCGGGACCCAATGAATCCAGAACCCAAAATTTCTAAAGTACCACGTGAAAAAAGAATAACCTTTTTCTAAGAATAACCGCTTCACAACGACCTATTATAAAATTTGGTTATGTTTATAATTTTCTTAATTAAGTGAACTGGACAAATAATCATTAGATTTAGACAAAAGCTTAATCTCTCTTTTTTGGGTGTACTTACAAGTCTAAGTTGAAAAGTACCTGCACATTTGGGGCTTCCATTTTCAGAGACCGACAATTGTTTTTCGGCTGAGACATAATAATAAAACAAAGATTTGAGTTTTGAGGCAGCAGCTGCTGTGCTGTAACTTGTACAATATTTACGTTGTAGTATGTAAATAAATTTGCCATAAACAGATATAATGCAAAACGGAACCCACCGTCTTTAATATTATTGGCGTGGGATGTGTCCACGTTGCATGTTCTAAACCTCATAACTTTAGAATCTCCGGAAAAGCTACTGGGACTTGGAGAGAGAAGGAGAAGCTTCAGCCCTCGCGTAAGAGCTGACAAGGCCCTTGCCTCTTGTCATCAATTTTGGCCTTTAACTTGAAACCCTCTCTGTTTCTTAAATTGTAATGCTTTCTTGTTTCAGTTTTTACTTTGGTTCTTTTGAAGTGCTTTGGATTGAAAGGTGAAGGGGAAGTTTGTATGAGGATTTTGTGAAGAATGAGTATGCTTAGATCATGCTTTACTGAAATGGGCATCTCTTACCTTCGATGTTTTTGCTCTACCTTTATTGCTTTCAACATTAGGCTGCCGCTACAGTGGTTCGCATGTGTTTATAGATAATATTATTGCTTTCCAATTCCTATCCTATTTATTATTAGTCATAGCTTTTAGTACTGGATTATCCTTTGGAGATAATTTTTGATAATTGTGTACTTCTTTTATATGGTGCATGAAATATGGTCAATTCCGAAGAAAGTTTGATTGTTTTGTTTTCTAAGGTGGTTTATCTGAATGTTTTGACGATTATCATATTCTTTGTTAGCCATGCAAGGATAGGTACCTCCAAGAATTCAGATCTGTATTTGCCATATCTGGGTTCCTTCATTTGTCTTTTCATATCTTATGTTATGTTAAAGATATATATTCTGATTCTATGCTCAATACGTCTGCAAAATGTGTTTCCTGTTTCGAGAAAATCTTCTGCACCTCGGATGTACTTTGTCCAATGCATAACAAGTCAATAGCATCCTCTCATGTGTGCATTTATTTGAAACCATTACCAATCAAATGGGTGATTACCTTGAACAGAATTACGCCTGTTTATTACTAACTGGTTTTAATACCTCCGAAGTACAGAATAATTTCTTGTTTAGTAGAGGTTTAGTGTTGAAATTGTGAGCATAGTCATTAGCTAGTGCTGCTCAAATGCAACTGATCAACATTAATTGGGTTTTCACACAACACAGCATGCTTCAATATACTTGATATTGCCTTGTAATTCTACATGCAATTTTCTTATTCTTACATCAAACTTATTCCTTAACTGTAAGCCAAATATGATCTTGATGGTTGTGACCATTTGCAAAGTGTCTTTATATACATCTGCCTAATGTTTGTAAAACATATAATGTCGGTAGCTTTGTCGTTGTTCGAGCTTAATACTATTTTCTGGGATCTTGTGTACTATTTTCAGCTTTTGTCTATATTTCTCTATTCTCTCTTTGTTTTGGAATAATTTCTGTCTTTTCTGGTTTGCACATGACCAGCCCTTTGGTGCCAGTCTTGAACGTTAGGGGGGCTGGTATTTTTGTTCAGGCCCTTTTCTACTAGCTGAAGTTTTTGGGACACAGTGTTCGTAGAACTTTTAGTCCTTTGAGGAAAACTGTATCTTCTATTATGATACCTAGAAGTATGATATATTATCACATCTCTGTTTCAAATTTTGCAAATTTCTCTTCTGTTGCTTTACCATATTGTCTTTTCAGGATTGACTAGGAGTGCCTCATGCTGAAGATGAATGTAGAGAATGAGAACATAGAGCCAGTGACTGATTTGGGACTTGCACTAGGTTATTCTAGCCAATGCGTTCAGAGGAGATTGAACAGTGATTCAGGTGCAGGTGCAAATGCAGGCTCAAGGATAGACATGAAATTTGTGGCCGCCAACCCCCTGTCTGAACTAGTTTGGTCTTCACGGAATGGTCTGAGTCTAAAATGTGCTGATTCTAGCTTTGTCGACAAAAAATCATATCTTATTTTGGGTGCAGGACCGAGCAATGTGGTTCTTTCACCATCTCAAGAGGTTTGCGCTGGGAGGTCTAGCAATGACAAACCTGTAAATGAAGAAAACTTCATAATGTCACAAGATGCATTTTATCTGATCAATGAAACTGCTGGTAGGAATATTTCGGGCTGGAATCCTGGAATTGATGTTGCCGTCATGCCTCACAGTGGAGCAGGTCATGAAGATAAGACAGGTGAGGATAAATTATCTTAGTTACACATTGTCTGCATATGTGATAAATGTCAATCAAATAAATTTCATTCATCTTTCATCCCAAAAATATATTTTCAATTGTCAATAACCTCTTGTTTGGCAGGAATTGGACTTTACTTGGAAGAAACAAAAGGTGAGATGGGAGTAGCTGGACAAATTAATGTGAACGAAAATTTTAAGAATTTGAAAGAGGATTGTATAGCTGGTCCTAGCAATATACAAGTGGCTGAGATATCCGAAACCAAGGATAAGTTATCTTCAAAATTTTCAGGTGCTTGATATGTTACATTTTCATTTTCCATTTTGGTGCCCCTGGCATGGTAAATTTGGAAGATGATTCTAGAAAGTCACCATAGGGTTGCAGCTGGGGAAAAAAAAATTCATTATTTAGATATGAATGAAAAATTGCATCCTATAATTTCAGCTAGTGATGTGAACACTTTTTGGGTAGTTTCTGTTTTGCCATAGAGGCAAGAGTGATTCAAGTTCCTGAAGCATTTTCCTCAAAGGACATTCGCCTTTACATGAAACAAAGGCTTTTTATATGTTATGTACATTAACCATTATGCGGTCGTTTTACTTTTAAATCTGGTTAACACCAACGTGTCTTTTATCGATCCTTACAGCTGATCTCAGACCTGATTTAGCACTAAATGAACCTCTATCTGGGGATCCTACTGGTGGCGGCAAAGATATTGCTAGTGGGAATCAGACATCCAGAATGGAAATTGTTTTGGCCTCCAAAGTCCACCACACAAAAGAATCTGAAGCAAATGACACTTTAGTGCGGACCTTGACATCCCCAGGGAAAAGACACGAGAAATCTGCTTCCTTCCTGGAAAAAGAGAGAAAGAATAAGATTGCAAGGACAAATTCTGTTAGTGTTCATCCTTTAGAGAAATTGGAATCAACATCTGAGAATGACTTACAAAATCTTCGTAGTAAAAATGTTAGTGGTGCTGCTAGTAAGGCTGTACTGTCAGAATCGGCCCAAGAAGTTAAAAATAGCTCTCAGCCTGAAGAGGAGACTTTTCCCAGAGACGAGGCTGTTTCAGGTGAGCATTCTCCGACTACCAGCAGAATACGGAGGTATCGAAGAAAAGGCAAGGAAAAGGCTTTATCCGATGGAGATGTGAATGAAAGAATGTCAAAAGACGACGATGACAGCCATGAGAGTGTTGAAAGTTGTAACAGCACTGGATTATTTTCAACATGCAAAAAGAGATGGAGCTTTGAGCAGCAGTTGATCGTTGGAAGTAAAAAAGTTAAAAAGCAAATCCGGGAGACTACTGGTTCTACATCATGTGTCAAACAAGATAGCTCCTTCATGAATTGGATATTGAACATGATGAAGGGGTTTCCAAAATCAAATCTAGACAATTCACCTTCAGTTGATCTCACCCTTGCGTGTACAAATTATGGACATAAATGTTCTGATCAGAAATTTATCACATATAAAAAAAACCAAGATTCTGAGTGCAGAAATGTCGGGTTTCAATCTATTTTCCAGTCCTTATATCGTCCGAAGACGAAGGGTCAGGAAAGAATATCTGATGATAATTATCAATCAGAACTTGAGGTGTTTAATGGACTATGTGACATTAGTGCTACTCCACTGGCTTGTCATGCTGACAGTGCTAACTTTCACAAACAATTTCTTCTATCAAATGAGAAATTCAACGAGTCGACATCAGGAGATGGAGCAGGTACAGCAACCCAGCCTAAGATTTCATCTGCCAATTTTGGTTCCAGTCAGGAAAACTGCAAGGCTAACTCTTCAGAGAACAAAAATTCATGCAATGTGGCGCTGGCAGCTGATCAGGGGGAAGGAGGAACAGACTCTAATTCCTCTCTGGATAAACATAAGGTGAGCAGTACCGAGAACATTGATTCAGAACTGCCTTCCAAAGTGAAGAAAACACATGATTTTGTTCGTGGAAGTGATCCTCTGGGAAGCTTGTGGATAACTAGGTTTGCTCCAAAAACTTCACTCCCCTTATCCAACCTTGATAGTCAAAACCAAAGTAAAGGTGGAGGTGGAGCCCTTGAATGCTCCACTAGTTGCCACAGACTCACTCCTTGCTCCCAGAATCCATATTGTTCTTCCAATGACCATAATATTGTGGAGGCTAGGCAACACTTCACTGATGATGCACCTGCTGCTGTGGGTAAAGAGATAGAGAATTGTGCTGCGGAAGCTGAGACTTCTAGTGGGTTTAATAGAATAAAAGGTCATGATGATCAAAAGTCCAAGTGTAAACTGAATCCTATTATCCCTTCTCCAAGATTTCAAAACTCGGCAATGGCTTCTGTGTTTGCAAGGAGGCTGGATGCACTGCGACACATCACACCATCTGCTGTTACAGATAATGCAGCTTGTACAGCCATCACCTGTTTCTATTGTGGCAGGAAAGGTCACCCTTTACGAGATTGTTCGGAGATTTCAGATGGTGAGCTCAAAGATCTTACGAGGAATATCAATTCATATAATGGAGCAGAAGAGTTGCATTGCTTATGCATTCGATGTTTTGAGCTTGATCATTGGGCTGTTTCATGTCCCAATGCAACCTCAAGAAGTCAAAGTCTATTGGAGGGTTGTAACTGTGGTCCAAATGAATTTCAGCTGAATAAAAGAAATGATGAAAGTAAAAATCTGTTGTATGGTAACAACTGCCTTTATCAAGCTACTGGTTCACATACTATTTATGATCGAGATGATCCTCAAAGAGAGGCAGATCCCAAATTTATCCGGAAACTGCCTGAAGTAGTGACTTCTGACCGAATGATACCTAATGCATACTTAATAAAAGATTGCAATGCTTCAGGTTCTGGAGAAAAGAACGTTGTTAATAGGCATATATCAGAGGTACCAAAGGGGATCTTTGATTTTATAAAAAGAATCCGTTTATCTCGAACAGATATCCTCAAGTAAGTGAATTAATTGTCTGTCATTAGTTAAGCCTTTTAATTACTGCATTTACTTGCTTGCATTGACAGCTAGTTCAAATTGCACTCTATAGAAGGCTTATAGCTGGGAAAATAATCTGTACTTGCTTGCATTGACAACTAGTTCAAATTGCACTCTATAGAAGGCTTATAGCTGGGAAAATAATCTGTTCGTGGATCATCGCAGGAAATGAGATGAATACCTTTATGGCTTTGTCTTTATATCAGGTCAATGTCCAAATGAGAAGAAAAACCCTTATAATGTGATTATAGATATACTGTATTTGCATTGGATGTATTAGCATAACCATGGATCCATATTGTCCACTTTTTATAGATAAAGCAGCCAAAAGGTTTTAATGAGATGGATATCTTCATCTTTATATCAGGTCAATGTTGATCTGACCACAAGCCTCTAGTGATCTGACTCTATATTGATAGTTCATGGTTATAAATTTTCAAAAGATTGTAAAAATACTTTGGTTTCATCCTAAAGGTTTTTGGTAAGATCGTAAATCTGTTTTTGTCTGTCTTATTGAATCTGTTATCTCTATTTTTAACTGTTCTGGTCAGATACTGATTTTTCTATTTTACATTAACAACAGATGTATGAACTCCCATATGTCACTTGCCCATCTTAAAGGATTCTTCCTGCGCTTGCGGCTTGGGAAATGGGATGAAGGACTTGGGGGAACTGGATACTATGTGGCTTGCATAACTGGTATAAATAAAGTCTTATCCTGCCTGTTTATTCTTTATAAATTTGTTGATAGAAGAAAAGAACCGTCTGTTTCATTGCTTTCATTGATTTCTAACTTTTGCCTGTTTCTTTCTCTTTTCTGTTGAGTGCTCAGGGGCACAAAGAGAGATAAGCTCACCAGCGGGCTCCAAAAATTCGATTTCTGTGAATGTGGGAGGCATCAACTGCTTGGTTGAGAGTCAATATATCTCCAACCACGATTTCCTTGAGGTAAAATGCAGTTTGATTTATTATTTTCTTGTTTTGACTGCTTGCCATTCTTTTCAAAGAGAATCAAGCATGTGACAACTGGCTTATTCATTCATTTTTTGCTTATTCAAACATGAGGGACATATCTATTTATACAGAGTCGCCATGTAATATAAGCACAATGGGCCTAATGGCTGTGGACAAGGTGACACACAGGAGCAGTTAATTTATAAAAATGCAGAAACAAACCTATATTTTTGGATCATTTGGCAGTCGTATTGCAAGAGAAACTCGTCAGTATTCTGGATATTGGCTTGTTATCCACATTTAAACTTCTACCTTTGCTCTGCATTTTGCAGGACGAGCTTATGGCATGGTGGTCTGCGACCGTAAAGAGCGGCAGCAAGATTCCATCTGAAGAAGATTTGATACCGAAAATAAAAGAAAGGAAAATGTTAGGTTTGTAGATATAACCTACCCCAGGTACTGTAAACTAGCCAGTAGAGTAGTTTCTTTTTTTCGGGTATGCATTTAGATTTTAAAAGGAAGCTGTATCCTCGTGTGTATAAAAAATTTTGATTTACTTTTTTTGGTTTGTATACTTGCAATGGTATCATATTTCAGCTTACAGGCTACGGCTGATTTTGTATTTCGTGAAAGTTTCTGTTCAACTTCCATCGTGATTGAATGAAGATGAGTATACATTGATTCAATATCCTATCTTTATATTTATTTGAAAAGTTATAAAGTCAGTTCGAATGAAGTGATGCCACCATTACCAAGTTGGGACGTAGAGTTTCTGTCCACAAAATTCTGAAATTGTTAATTTTTACATCATTGCAGATGATGAAGATAGAATTTCCACTTTCATTGAAATTATTATTATTATTAGTATTATTAGTATTATTTAATATGAAAAGTACCCGAATGGTTTGCGCACATGGCCCCATCCACTTGATAAAGATGGAATTTAAAATTACAAGTCGAACAACCACAACCAACCTACTGTACTATCTTCCTTTTAACACTTGTCCGGACTGAGAACAGGATAAGGATCAGTTTGTGCTTTTCTATTAATCTTGATTGGATTTACTTTGTAAATGTTTTCTTTTATTTTGTTAGAATTTCTTGACAGAGTTTTGATTTGTTTCGTTAAAAATTTTCCATCTAATAATAATTAAGAAATGTGGGTATAAATTGGCTATTGGTTAAGTTCCAGTTTGATATTGTACTGGCTGCTTCGAAAAAAAAATCTTTATTGTGGAATAAATATTGATGTTAGTGATAAATATTTAAAAATTCATGATTTTGACAGAATAATAAGGGTCATTAAAACATTTTCATTAAACGACTACATTTACATTTGTAATTGGAAAGTTACAATTGCTACAACAATCTTAAGCATAGCTTAAGTTTAATGCCAATATTTAGCGTTTGATAGACATGTATATTTCCACAGTAAATCCGGATTATTGACTTGAGCGTCGGGAGAGTTTACGTCGGGAAAACCCCTAGCATGGTCTGATTGGTTTTGTGTGTGTAGGAGCTAAAAGAGGAGAAGCGGCAAGCTTTCTCGTCTAGTACATCTAGAAGGAGCAGCGCAAAATCATCTCTAATCAACCACAAATTCAATCGTTGAAGAGGAATCTTGGTCGTGCACAAGCAGACTCGAAATCCCGTATCAACAATAGACATATAAAATTAAAATTATATTTTGTACAAATTAATTTAACATAACAATAGTCTTAAATAATTATCTTATTCCAACTTTAAAATTATTTTTTTAATATGATTACCAATTTTTTTGGACATTAATACAAAAATTAATAGATATCATGCATTGATGATAAAACTAAACCCGTTAAAATATAAATATTTAAAAATTCATAATTTTGACAAAATAATAAGGACGGTTAAAACATAATAAGATCATCTGACTACGTTTACAAGTAGGGGTGGGCATTTTACCCGACCCGACCCGACCTGATAAATTTCGGGTTCGGGTCGGATCGGGTCGGGATCGAAACCCGATCGGTTTGAAATTTACAAACCCGATCGGGTTGTGATCGGTTCGGGTCAAACCCGACCCGATCCGAATACCCGATCGGGTTCTTAAAAAAAAAAAAAAATGTACTGACCCGAATTGACCTGATTTCAACTGACCCGAATTGACCCGAACTAACCCTATTTCAACCGACCCGAATTGACCCGAACTAACCCAAATTGACCCGAACTCAATTCTACCCATTTTAAATCCAACCCGATCCAACCCGAATTAATGACCCGACTCGAATATAGTTCGGGTCGGGTCATTAATTCGGGTTATGTTCGGATTGTTCCTTGTCTAACCCGAACAACCTGAAACCCGATCGGGTTGACCCGAACCCGATTTTGCCCACCCCTATTTACAAGTGCTTTCTAAATATTTTCATTTGTGATTGAAAAGTTACAATTGCTACAACAATTTTAAGCATAGCTTAAGTTTAATGCAATATTTAGCGTTTGATAGACATATAAAATTAAAATTATGCGCAAGTTATAACTTTTTTAAATTTGTGTAAATCTATAATTAATATAACTTTGTAAGTAGAGCGTTTAACAACAAAAATCTATAATTAATATGATTAGTACTTTTTTTTTTTAGAGTTCTGCTATTTGAACGAAATGAAGACAAAAGGACGACAGAAAAAAATTGCCATGTGGGATTAATGGAAACGAAAACTGGGCACGTGAATGGAGCAGGTTTTGTGGCTTTTGTCCCTTACTTTTTTAATTTAATGAATAAAATAATCAAAAGAATAAAGAAAAAGTAACGAAAATAAATGAGCACGTGAATGGAGTTCTGTAGTCTCTCCATTTCTCTCATTTCAGTTAGTGAATTTCTCTCATTTGAGTACGAGAGTTCTTTGTGTTTAGGAAGGAAGGCAAAATTCAAACGAGTTTCAGTTTCTGCATCTCACAAATTCTGCCTCAGCACCTCACAAATTTTGTCTCTGCATCTCAGTTATCACAAGGAATAAATTAGATTTAGATCTACAAACAGAGGTGAGAGATGTTTAAATGGTTAGAATATTTAATTTAAATTGCAAAAATTCGTAGATTTTTATTTTTTATATATTTAAATTGTTATGCATTGTTATGATTTTTTAAATTTAAATGGCTGGAAATAATGGAATAGATTATAATAGTTTTTTAATGTGTTTTATATATGTTAGGATTTTTTAAATTTAAATGGTTGGAAATAATGAAATAAATTATAACAATATTTGAATGTGTTTTATATATGTTAGGATTTTTCTTAATTTAAATGACTGGAAATAATACAATAAATTATAACAATTTCTAAATGTGTTTTATATATGTTAGGATTTTTTTTAATTTAAATTGCTGAAAATAATGAAATAAATTATAACAATTTCCGGATATGTTTTATATATTTAAGTTGTTAGGATTTTATAATTTAAATTGTTGGAGATAATGGAATAAATTATAACAATTTCCGGATGTGTTTTATATATTTAAGTTGTTAGGATTTTATAATTTAAATTGTTGGAGATAATGGAATAAATTATAAAAATTTGTGGATGTGTTTTATTTATTTAAATTGTTAGGAATTTTCGTTACTAGACAAATTGTTATATAAGTTTGTTAATACAAATGTTAATTATTTTGTAGAAATTGAGTATTTGGAAAATGAGCATGCATTTGAAGAGTTGCAAGAAACAAGAGCTAACGATGTAAATGAAATTGTGGAACCGAACAAATGTGAGCCAACTCTTGGAATGTTATTTGATAATCATGAAGAAATGTTTGCATTTTACAAAGCTTATGGTAAACAAGAGGGGTTTCCTGTGAAGGTTCGAAGTACTAAGAAGGGGACCGATGGAATTGTAAAATATGCGACATTTGCATGTGGGCGTAGCGGCAAGCCAGAAAGTAAATCTGCTAATGCATTGAAGCCGAAACCGAATGTGAAAAATGGTTGTGATGCAAAAATTGGAGGTTGTTTAAATGAAGATGGAAAATGGGTTCTTCGAACTTTAAATCTTCAACACAACCACGGATTGAGTCCAGACAAAGCTAGGTATTTCCCATGCAACCGCAGAATTAGTGCAAGCGCTAAAAAGCGAATTGAAATGAATGATTGTGCAGGAATTAGAATAGCCCAAAATTTCAATTCTATTGTTGTTGGAGCTGGTGGGTATGAAAATGTGCCATTTTTAGAAAAAGATTGTAGAAATTTTGTTGACAAAACAAGGCGATTACAACTTGAGGAAGGAGATGCTATGGCACTTTTAAACTACTTCCAGAAAAAACAAGCAGAATGTAATGGATTTTTTTTTAGCATTGATTTGGATGAAGAGGATCGATTAAAGAATGTGTTTTGGGCAGATTCGCGGAGTAGGGCAGCTTACAAATATTTTGGAGATGTCATCACATTTGACACTACATATCTGACCAACAAGTATGACATGCCATTTGCGCCCTTTGTTGGAGTTAATCACCATGGACAGTCTATTTTGTTGGGATGCGGATTGATTTCACGCGAGGATACAGAGACATTTACGTGGTTGTTTGAGGCGTGGCTATCATGCATGTCTGATTCTCCTCCCCTTGGTATTATTACAGATCAAGATAGGGCAATGCAAAAGGCAATTGAAAACGTTTTTCCTACTACTAGGCACCGATGGTGTTTATGGCACATAATGAAGAAGGTGCCTGAGAAGTTAGGGGCTTTCAAAGAACGTGAAGGTATTATATCTTCCCTGCTCTCTGCTGTATATGATTCATTGAGTTCTGATACGTTTGAGGAAGCTTGGCATTGCATGATTACAGAATATGATTTGTGGGATAATGATTGGCTAAATGGTTTGTACGAGGAGAAGCATCGTTGGGTCCCATGCTATTTAAAAGGCTATTTTTGGGCAGGAATGTCAACAACTTAGCGAAGTGAAAGTATGAATGCATTTTTCGATGGATTTGTTAACTCAAAAACAAATCTGAAACAGTTTGTAAAGCAATATGAAAATGCATTGAGGAGGAAAGCTGAATTAGAATGGCAAGCAGATGCCAAGTGTTTTAGTAAAAGGACACCATGCGTGTCAAGATATGAGATGGAGAGGCAAGTTGAAGAAGTGTACACCATTTCCAAGTTTAAAGAATTTCAAGAAGAATTGACTGCTCTGATGTACTGTGATATCTCGGATTCTGTGGGATCAATATATCAAATAATTGAATCATTTGGGCAAGGTCGGAGAGGCTTCTTTGAGGTTGTTTTTGAAGAAGCTGAGTGTGAAGTTACTTGTATATGTTCAAAATTCCAGTTTAGGGGGATTCTTTGCAGACATGCCCTTGCAGTGCTGATACGTAACTCAGTTGAATTACTTCCAGAAAGATATATTTTATCAAGGTGGAGAAAAGATGTGAGGAGATGTTATAGTAAGCTGAAAGTTTGTTATGGTGTGCAGAATTTGACCATCCAGTAAGAAAGATATGAAAAAATGTGTAACGCTTTTAGCGAGGTTGCAGACGTAGCCTCTGATGATGAAAATAGCTATAAAATGGTGTTAGATTGGATTGAGAAAGCAATGAAGGATCTGCCCAAGCAAATTCGTTGTGAAAGTGTGGGAAAAACTAATACTGGTGGAGCAAGTTGTAGCAGCAACAAACAAATTAACAGTGAGAGTGTGGAAAGAATTGTTATTGGCGAAGTAAGTTGTGGCAGCAACAATGTTCAACTTGCACTAAATGATCCAGTAGTGACACGTCGTAAAGGCCGTCCACCTTGCCTGAGGAAAGAATCTTCGATTCGAAAGAAATCCGTTCAAAAGAACAAGTCCGCACAAAAAAATAAGGTATGATTAAAAACAAATATCTATTTTCTAATTAATCTGGTCTTAGTTTAATTGTCTTTAATAATCTTGTAGGATTTACAACAAACTGCCCCATCATCTTATCATATGCCTAATGAAATCTCTACACAAGGGAGCAACATAGCCACGGTAAATTTTGTGAATTGATGCGTTTAAAATTTTCATTTATTTCGAGGATATGTAATTAAGTATAAGATTGCGCATATGTAGACGCTACAAGAAGGAAGTACTATTTACGGAAATCTCAACCAATGCGGAACTATGGGCTATTATAATGTAAGAATTAAATTATTTAAATTTTAGTTTTAAGATTTTTATATGAATTTTACATATATTTTATTATTTGATTAGGTACCTATGTACCAATCCCAATTCGGTGGAAGCAACATTTATCAGTCATTTCCTTATAATTGGCATACAGTAAGTTGTTGTTTACAAATCGTTAATGAATACATATATTTTAATATTTCTGTAATGTAATATGATGTTTATTTTTATGTATTATAGCAACCTGTCCCACCGTATACTTCGCAGTTGCATTATTCTTCTCCTTTGATGACTTATCAAGGATCTCAAAGTGAGAATTTCCAACAGTTACTACAGCAGCAGCAGCGTAATGAAGATAATAATGATGATACTTGATTTGTATTTTGGCTCTAAATTGTAGTGATGAAATAATGTTGTGTTAAATTAAACTTTAAATTTTTAAATTTATGTTAGATTTGACATTAAATCTTTGAAATTGTAGTGATGGAATAATGTTGTGTTAAATTGAACTTTTAATTTTTGAAATTAAGTTAGAATTGTTTAAGGTAATAATATTCCCTTTTCATTCTTCCGGAAAATTATTTCTCCTTATTGATCCCTCTCGGGACAAATTCCGGAAAACCGGATTAGCTTTAGTTGGTCTCTGGACAACATTCGGATGACCGGATTTTCAATCCGGAAAACCGAATTTGGAAGGATATTTACTGCCTCATAACCGGTCAACCGGTTATCAATAACCGGAAAACCGAATTCGCATGCATGCTTTGCTGGAGCAAAACCGGATTTCCGGTTCAAGACATCCGGAAAACCGATTATTTTTGGAGGCTCTTGAAACCGGCCAGCCGGTTAAGGAAACCGGCAAGCCGAATTGCCTCTTGCATCTCTCGGCCCATATCCGGTTTACAGGATTTCAATTTCGGAAAGCCGGTTTCGGCTTTCTCCTTTTCTGCATGCTAACCGGCTTACCGGTTAGGAAATCCGGCAAGCCGGATTCGCGCCTTTTAAATTTGCTGAAGAAGGCTGTTCTCGGGTTCACAACCGGCCTACTGGTTATCCACAACCGGCAAGCCGAATTTAAAGAGATTAAAAGATTTGCTAGCCTAGATAGGTTTCATCCGCGCGCTTTCCTTTAAGCCAGGGTAATTAATTTGATTAAGTCAATTATTTAAATTTATACGTAACATGAGATACAATTTCATTTATGCAAAATACATATAGCAACAATTATCCCTAAAATACAACATACAATGGATAATATAGGCAGAATAATACAATCATTTCTGCCTTTATCAGTTTGCACAGTTTTGTCACATGTAAGCACTTCAGTTTGCACCCCCTTTTCGAGTGTTTCCACAATAAATTTTGTAGTTTCTAACATATTGGATGTCTCTGGCAATTTTTCATGCCTTTTTATGTAATCAGTGTAGGCTATTTCGGCATCCAACAAAGATGTGTAAGATTTATAAGAATTCCCTCTGAATCCATTTACTTGCATCTGACATTCAGGCCAAGAATTGTATATGCCCGGCTTTCGTCCTTTGAAAACAACATAACAGCTTTGAGTAGGCATTTGAATTCTACATTGGAAAAATTTAGATCAATATTCTAGACTTTTATGCTAAGAATTTCAACTGCTAACAATAAGAGAAAATTTCAAAACCAGGAGGGAAAAAAAGAGAAACATTTTAACCTTCTGAAAAAGAATGGGAGCCTCACACCAAAGCACAAACGCCAGCATCAACCAAGAAACTAATTTCTGCAACTGTAAGTGAGATAGATCACAGCAACTTGCACCAAAAGAAAACGAGAAAATGAATATCCAGCAAACATATCCAGCAAACAAACTTGCACCAAAAGAAAATGAGAAAATGAATATCCAGCAAACATATCCAGCAAACAAATTCAGACCAAAAGAAAACGAGAAAATGAATATCCAGCAAACATATCTAGCAAACAAATTCAGACAAAAAAAATGAGAAAATGAATATCCAGCAAACATATCCAGCAAACAAAATCAGACCAAAAGAAAACGAGAAAATGAATATCCAGCAAACATATCCAGCAAACAAATTTAGACAAAAAAAAATGAGAAAATGAATATCCAGCAAACATATCCAGCAAACAAATTCAGACCAAAAGAAAACGAGAAAATGAATATCTAGCAAACATATCTAGCAAACAAATTCAGACAAAAAAAAATGAGAAAATGAATATCCAGCAAACATATCCAGCAAACAAATTCAGACCAAAAGAAAACGAGAAAATGAATATCCAGCAAACATATCCAGCAAACAAATTCAGAAAAAAAAAACGAGAAAATGAATATCCAGCAAACAAATCCTCTTAATCCACTGGCAACTACAGCATCTTGGTTGTCAAACTAAACCATCAATATCCAGCAAACAAATTCCGATCTGAGTTAAAAACAAAAAAATGAAATAACTGAAAAGCAAATCTGGTTACCCTTTTGAAAACCCAAGTGCATAGATCCAAAGTCGGAACTCAACGATCAATAATAACCAAATAAATGAATTTTCACATAGTCAAGACTAAAAAACAGAGCAGTGAGCAGTAATAAATGCCCTGTTACTATCTATGAAGACGAGTGAGAAAATGAAAACCAGAGGCTGAGGCTATGACGTTCAGTGTCTCTGAAGAAGAAGAAGAAGCATTGAAGCAACGAATTAAATGAACACGAGGCCGTACCATGTGAGCTACGGTACACATTCACACACGCAAACAAAATCAAATCCAACACCACCAACAACAACTCACCCATGTTTCCAATTTTTTTAATACAATATTTTCAATTATTTAACTTTTCTTATCATCTTTGTCCGATTGTGCAAGAAAAAAAGTTATAATTAAAAAATTAAAAAATAAAAGCTTACGGAAGAAATGCTAACACTGTCAATCTCAAAATTTCATCATCCATGACATGAAAAAAAAGAAAGAAAAAGAAATGCTTACAGATCTGGGTCTCCAAAACAGCGACGTTGCCAATAACAGTCAGATCTGGGCTGTCCACCGTCAAGCAAACACGACAACCAAAACAGCAAGCAACAACTACACGTCTCCAAAACAGCGACGTCGTAGTAGATCTGGGGCTGGGCGAGAAAATAAAAAAATGGGCTGGTAACGAACGAGATGAACCCTGCTCAATGGAGGGGACTCTGGGGAGTGTGTGTGAACGAGATGAAGACAGTAACGAGATGAAGACAAAAACAAAGCAAGCAAACTCATTTTTTATATTTCTTGTGGGCCCATACAATATTAAAAGAACAAAAATCAACGCTTGACTCGAAACGAGTGAAACGGCAATTTAAACGTGCGTTTCTGTCGTCCCTTTGTCTTCATTGAGTTTGTATATCATTTCTCTTTTTTTTAACATTCACTGGCCCATTGACACCAACTTTTCCAGCTTTTGTGCTTCTCGCTTGCAATTTCCACTTCATTTTCCTCGAGGCTCCCCTTTAGCTTTGTTGGACCTCTTCATCTGATTTGGCCTCTTCATTATCATTCTTTTTTGTGTTCTCTACACTCCTCAACAATTCACCGTTCCCTAAGGATTGCATTTTCCCTCCAATTCTCATTTCCCGGCGTGCTCTGACTGGTTTGGATATGACCCGCTTTGAGTAATCGGGTTTTGTTGGATTTGGTGTGTATCAGGATTTTTGGCTGCTGCATTATTGGTTTTTGATTGGAATTGTTCACGATTGGCTTTCTCTCTCTCGTTCGGTTTTGCTTCACCCTTTCAGCTCGTGTAACTGCCCTCATCCATCCATGGTTTGCATAATAAATCTTAATTATAGAATAAATATTGATGTTAGTGATAAATATTTACAAATTCATCATTTTGACAAAATAATAAGGGCGGTTAAAACATAATAAGATCATCTGACTACATTTACAAGCGCCTTCCAAATATTTTCGTTTGTGATTGGAAAGTTACAATTGCTACAACAATCTTAAGCATAGCTTAAGTTTAATGCAAATATTTAGCGTTTGATAGACATATAAAATTAAAATTATGCTCAAGTTATGTTGAAACTACAAATTTTTTGTACAAATTAATCTAACATAACAATAGTTCTTAAGTAATTATCTTATTCCAACTTTGAAATAATTGATTTATTTTTTAATATGATCCATAATAGAATCTAAATTTAGGTGTTTCTGACCATAATAATTAAAATTATAATATATTTTTTTATTATTTATCACTTTATATATACGTTGTTTTTAATTTATTTTCTACCTTACAAAACCTACGTGGCAGCAATTGCCTTAACTTTAACACGTGATGACTGTACGATACCTGTATATCAAAAAGGGTGTCCGAGGACTTAATGAAATTATTGAAGCAACGCGATTTACAAGTCACATCGTTGGCGAGGTTCATCCGGCCATGCCCCACGTATGTACATATGTAACCAAAATTGGCTTTGCATTTAAATGACAAATCGATTAAAATAAGTTTATATTCATCATTTATCCTGCGGAAAGTTGACTCATTTGTTTATTATTAGTTCCTTTCCAGAAGTATTCTTTAAATAACCAGCGACCCGCAAAGTCACCTTCAACCGTGGGAGCATCGACACAGAGAAATCAATCAACGCGGCCACCAACTGGGCTACCAAATCATCACTCGACAGGTAAAGCCTCAATAAACTTCAATTCCATTTCCGCAAAAGCTCTCAGAAATTTTCAAGAACATGCATCTGGGTAAGTAAAAAATCAACCCATTTTCTCTTTATGACTCAAAAAGAAGCTCCCCACTCCACTCATTGTTGATAAACTTGTGTTTCTTCAGACAGCGGACATGGCAAAGCCATCATCTCACACATCGCCGCTGCTTCTTTCGTCGGAGCCTTTGCCGCCGCCGCCAGCCATTACCGCCGGCAAAAGTACAAATACCACGTGGGAAATCAAGATATCATTCCGCTGCTAGACAGAACGGAATCTGGCCGAGTCGGAAATCTTGAGAGATTCTCCCATTATGTTGGTAGTTAATTAAAATTATTTATTTATTTACGATTTTTTTAAAAAAAGACGCTTGTCCTTTTGATCTTTTGATGTTTTCGGTACTTTTTTTTTTTTGTTTCCTTTTTGTTTATTTGTTTATTTATTTGGGGTGATGCTGAGATGCAGCAAGGCAAATGGGATTTGACGATACAAATGAGTGTCCCCAGTTGTGCAAGTTAGCATATGAATATTTGAAGAAATCAAAAGGGTGTGAAGATAATATTTATGAATATTTTTCTAAAGAAGCTGAGCCTGAATCTCTGTATGTGAAGCTGGTAGAAGAGTTTGATAGATGCATCCTCAGTTACTTTACTTTTCACTGGAGCCATGCTTCTCTTATGATCAGTCAGGTAATCAAATTTCTGAAAAAATAAAAAATAAAGAAAGAAATTAGATATCTTCTTGTTATTTATTAATTTATTGCTTAAATATATTTACTGACCTTTTCATTTCTTTCTGGGTTGTATGGCAGGTTCTGAGCGTTGAATCGGAGAAGAAAACAAAGCTGAAGGACTTCATCATGGCGGCGACAAGGTGACTTTTACTTTTTCCATTTTATTAGTAAAACTAATATAAATAGAACTTTTGTCACAAAAACATTAGTTATTTGGTTCTTGATTAGAGATTTTATTAAAAATTATAAAACTATTTATACAGATAAGTATTTTAAAGTTAAATAATGAAACGAGGTAGTGACACATATGAAAAAAAATATTTTAAATAATTTTAATTTTTTAAAAAGAATTCTACCATTTTTATTCTTAAAAATCTAAATTTTGAACTGGAAAAATAAAGATAAAATAATTTATTTCACCTTTAAAACCATTACTAAAATACAATCGGACAAAATAGAAATTACAACAAAAAAAACTTTTATATTAAATAAGCATTTTTGTACATTATATACCTCAATTATATTTTTGCAAAAATATTACCTGTATATTTTAGGTCGATTTTTCAAACCAAGACGTGGCCATGTATTTATAGGCCGCCGGCACCGACGCTATCGTACAATTTTTTTTTTAACCATAATTTTTACCAACCTCCTTTTTCTACCACACAGGTTAATCCACTTTCAACGCTGCCTTGAATAATTAGGTAACGGACACCATTTTTTACCACTCCATTATCTATCTTGTTCACAATTTGGAACAAGATATAATACTATTGATACAATACATGGTTTAGTGAGTCTATATATATATAATAAATTATAGTGAATGGTCCATTCTATCGGCTTTGATTTTGACCTTTGGATCGGAAGTCAAATTATTGCAAGTGGCTATTAAATAAGTAGAATTATTTAGGGTTTATTTAGTTAAATTAATATATTATGTATTCTATATTCAAAATTTCGCATTCACAAACAGCTTGATGGTTGAATTCTTATACTTGCAAGTTAGGCAATACATGTTCATAAATTAAAATGCATGCAACACCTTTTTGTTAGGAATTTTTAATTTCATCCAAGATCTATAAATAAAAATATCAAATAAATAATAAAATATATAAATAAAGAATAAAATTAATCGCACAACATAAGAGTTTACCTATAAAACTCCTATACTAGAGAAAATCAAGATTGCTTCGGGTTACAAGTGAAAATTATTACAATCATTCTAGTATTCAACAGAATTCCTTGTTAACAAGTGAATCCAACATCATTATATATAATTATTATTTTTTATAAGAGAAGTATTCATTTTTTTATATAAATTATTATTAATAGGAATCCTCCTTAATAAGAAAATTTTCTTATACAAATTATTCCTAATATTTTAAAATGAAATAAATGATAATTAGCTTGGTATCCTGTCCCTTTACATACATACTAAATTCAGTGATGATTCTTATTATATTCGTGATGTGCATTTACAATAACATATTGTTAAGATTTTATTACATATATATTTTTATTTAATAATCACTAATTACAACATTAAAAAAAAGCACAAGATAAGAAATCAATTCCAGTTTTGTTGGTTTTAGGTAATTTAGAAACTTTCAATTTTTTTATAAATAAATTTTAACATTTTACTATAAAATTAAAATCAGAGTGGTTAAATTTGTGAATACTAAACCCCAGATGAATTCTGATTTTCTGATACAATTATGGAATTTTTAGTTTTGCACAGCAACATGTTTAATTTGTGTAGCAAGGGCAAGCTCAGTAATGACCATCCACATTTAATTTGGGGTTATGGATAATGATGGCTGGAGTTAACTTGTTCTTGCTTCTATATCTCGATTCATTTTTAGTAATATCTATTTTGAATTTGTACTGGTTTGATAGGAAACAGAGATTTGAGAAGGTGACTAAAGATTTGAAGATGAAAAGGGTTTTCTCTACACTAGTGGAGGAGATGAAAGCGATACGACGTGAAGGCGAATCGTATTGTACGGACGTGATGGTGCCGGCAGCCCATAGTGAAAGAAGTCCAGTGCTGCTACTCATGGGTGGTGGTATGGGAGCTGGAAAGAGCACTGTCCTCAAAAACATTATGAAAGAGTAACAATACCATCTCTCTCTCTCTCTCTCTCTACATATACTATCACGAATTTCTCTGAACCAAAATAATAAAGAGGAAAACCAAAAGCTGGAAACTCTTAGATTGGATTCAAGATCAAATCATAAATTATGAATTTAAGATAGAATTTGAAATTTGTACTTTATTGAATGATAATATGCCAATTGTTGGAATAGTTAATTGTAACTTGCAAAAAAGCAAAGAGAAATTCTCCCTATCCATGATTTTTAAACTTTTAAGTAGGCCATTGTGTCTAAAGGCACAAATATTTATTCCCACATTCTTTGTCACTTCAAGCATTAGTGGTGGCTAGAGAATTTTGAAGAGGTGGTGGGGTAGATTCTGTTGACATGAATTAATCAAAAGTTAGAAAGTAGCATGCATGATTTAGACTTGTTTCAGTCTATCTAGTTTGATGGAAAACTCAGAATACTTAAAATTTTTATCAAAATTATTATTTAAATGTCATTTTTATTAAATACAATAATTTTTTTTTTCTTGACATACAAAAATTTTATGTACATTACCCTTATTATTTACAAGGAAAGCGAAAACTACAAAGGTGAATATTGAATGGGAGAGGTGTGTGGAAATTTGACAGGTCCTTCTGGTCAGGAGCAGCAACAAATGCAGTGGTAGTGGAGGCAGATGCATTCAAAGAAACAGATGTTATTTACAGGGCCCTTAGCTCTAAAGGCCATCATGAAGACATGCTCCAAACAGCAGAACTGGTACATACTTAAAACCTGGGTTTTGTTCTAGTCTTCACATTTATCAATTGATTTGATAACAATTGGCCCTTGATTCAGGTGCATCAATCTTCTACCGATGCAGCATCATCACTCCTAGTGACAGCACTCAACGAAGGAAGAGATGTGATTATGGACGGCACCTTATCATGGGTGCCTTTCGTTGAGCAAACAATAGCCATGGCACGAAACGTTCATAAATCTCGCTACAGAATGGGGGTCGGCTACAAAGTAAACGAAGACGGCACCGTCACTGAGAATTACTGGGAACAGGTTAAAGAAGGCGAAGAAGATTATCAACAGAAGGAAAATGGACAAGTTTTTTCTAGAAAACCATACAGGATAGAGCTAGTTGGCGTTGTTTGTGACGCCTATCTGGCTGTTGTAAGAGGCATCAGGTATGCATATCAGTATCATAAGCAACGTTAATAACTTGACAAATCAAAACAAAGCTTACAGGGAAAAATGCTTTTTTGAACAGGAGAGCAATAATGGTGAAAAGGGCAGTGAGGGTGAATTCACAGTTGAAATCTCACAAGAGATTTGCCAATGCGTTTCGGAATTACTGTGAACTCGTCGACAATGCCAGGCTCTATTGCACCAACGCTGTAGGCGGGCCACCGAGGGTAAACAATTCAAGAATTGCACAAGTCATTTGATTTGTTAATTACTTATTTACAAATGGAATCGTTTTAATTGAATTCAACTGAATTGAAAATACAGCTGATAGCGTGGAAAGATGGAGACAGCAATTTGCTCGTTGATTCGGATGAAATCAAGTGTTTGACGAGAGTGGGAAGTTTAAACGCAGACGCAGATTCTGTATACGAACTTCACTCGGAGCCGAACCCGATATTCGAGCCCGGCTCAGTCTGGAACGATATCGTTTTGTGTCCTTCGAGGGCCGGCCTTCAACTGGAGTTAAGAACTTCAATCAAGAAAATCGAGAATTATTGAGATTGTGGTTTTTTTTTTTTTTTCTCTGATTTGAATCGAGATAACTTTTCGGAGTGATTCACTTCTAGTTGGTAACTGTAAATTTCAAAAGAATTATTTTAACATGATCAGAATCAGACTTTTGATTAAACTAAAATTTTCTGTCCACAACTGTTCAAACAGAATCACAAATCCAAATCAAAGACAAACCTAAAATTATCCCCAAATTTACAAACTCTAAACCCTAAATCAAACAGAGCCATGCATTCGATTCATTTCTTTCCCTTCTTGGCCGAAGCCTTCTTAACCGGCGACCTTATGCTCTTCAGCTTCTTCACTTTGGCCGCAGCCACCGCCTTCTTCGCAGGAGACTTGATCGACTTCACCGCCGCTTCTTTTGCTTTTGGCTTGGACTTCGTCTTCGTCTGCTTAGCCGCAGCGTCAGTGGAGCTAGCTTTAGGCCTCTTCGCGGCGGTGGCGGCAGAGGAAGGTTTCGGCTTCTTGGCGGCAGTGGCGGCTGTAGAGGAAGGCTTCGGCTTCTTAGCGGCAGCGGCAGCGGCAGCAGTAGAAGAGGACGATTTAGGAGGGAGCTTGAAGGAGTTCTTGACTTTGACCAGCTTTCCGTTGGCAACAAGCTTCTTCAATTGAACGAGCAACAGTTTCTTGAAATTGTTAGGGAGATTAGCCTTCTGTTTCTCCTCGATAAACTTCGCGATCGCAAATTGACTCGAGCCGGTCCTCTCCTTCAACGCAGTTATCGCTTCGTTTATCATCTACGATTCCAAAATCACACACGTCAGAAACAGATCAGACGGCGGACAAACCAACAATCAATCAAACTGAAAACGAAATGAAAAATTACCTCAGAGTAAGGAGGGTGGGCCCTCGGTTTCTTCGTTGCCGCTGAGGCTGCATTCTTTGATTTTCCTTCCTTAGGAGTCTTCGCGGCCACGGGAGCCATTGCAGGATGAGCAGAGATCAAAGAATTTTTTTATTAATATTTTGAATGGCGATGGGAGGGAAGCAATGTCTGTTGACGGTTAGTTATAGGTTGAAAGAAGCGATTTGATTAGTGGAAATGGGAGTCACGCGGATCGTAATCGTGGTAGCATTTGGTTGAATGTGGGCCGTCTGAATGGGTGTTATGGACGGTGGAGATGAATTGAGAATAAATGTTGCCGTTTGTTGAATTTGTGTTTTGGAACTTTCTTTTTGGTCAAATAAATTGTGTTTTTAAACTTGAGTTCGAATGATTGAAATTTTTTAAGCGGTCAACAGATTTTGACGAGATTTCGTTGGTGCTGAAGGTTGTGAGTTGATGTTTCTAACGAGTATAATATTTGCTTGATGGGTAAATGTCTCAGAATTTTATTCTTAGAGAGTATAATATAAGATTTGAAATTAGTTTCATTTTGTCTGCTTATTAAATTATAGTTTAAGAATAAAAGAATAAAAGAATCTACAAAAATAAAAGAAATAAAAGTATAATATAAGATTTGGATAGAGTAAAAGCCTCCGAATCGACAAAAATAAAAGAATCTACCTTCAGACATAGAGTAAGAAGAGATCGACCTTCACATATGAAGTGGAAGGAAATAAAATGATAAAAAATAAAAACAAAAAATCTTAAAGTACAGTGTTGCCATAAAAAAGAGCTCTGAAGAGCTCCCTTCCAGCACCGTTAAAAGGGGACAGTTGATCTTTGTTTGAAGGGAGGGATAGAGGGGTAGAGAGAGAAAGGAAACAAAATGTTAACAAGCTTTAAGAACGCATAATTTTTTTTTTTTTGATGACATGAGACTATTGTTCAAATTATAACTCATATTATATGAGAGTATAACTGATATGTACAACCATATATATATATATATATACTGAGACCTGTTGACATCAATGTTGATATGACACCGCCAGATTTTTCACCCTCTCAAGTATTCGATGGACGTCAACTCCCAGCATATGAGAAAAACTGTCTTCACTCAAGCTATGGGGCTCCAAGAAAGAACATTTAAATTAAACCCCTACAATGCGTCTGCGAAGGCTCGAACCACTTCCCTCACATTTGTGAGGGAGTGGTTCTAGCCACTTGAGCTAAGCCCAAGTGGTTTTAAGAACGCATAACTTGACAAAGCAGATTTGCGCTTTTTTTTTTCTTCAATTTGTTATTATTTATTTACATATTATAATATGAGTACTATTGAATATACACACACACATTTATAACATGGGGATCTCCCAACTATTAGCTTGAAAATCTATGACTAATAAGAGTGAAATTTCTATCATCATATTGGCGTTATGTCTACTCTTCTTTGGTTGTATGGTTCTTACTTTATCCAACTTTAAGAGCGAAGGATCAATTTTCTATTGGCAGTAAAATGTGGGTGTATTTCTCCACTATTTGCAGTAGTTCCCTCTAATTTTGACATTGATTTTTTTAATTATACTAGTCGATCAAGACTAATCCTCACAGTTTTTTAATTGAATATTAATAGGTTTGTATGGAATATTTAAAAAAAAAAATTGAAGTTGCACCAATGAAACGCTACCCTTGAGGCAATGGCGGTTTTGGGCTAAAAGTTAAAGCTGTATTTGGTAATATATTTTAAATCAGGCTTTTGCATTTGTTTGATAATATCGATATGATTAGTACTTATAGTGAATTTGAAAATGAGTTTAAAAAGTATTTAAAATTGTTAAATAAAAATATGTTTGTTTCTTTATTTAAAAATTAACGAGTATTAAACGATAGTGAAAAAATAATATTATGTAATTCTAATGGACCCACCAGCAGTTATATTTATACATAAAATTGAAGAAATAAATGAAAGACAAAGGTAAAAGAACATTAATAATACTGATAGATCCACAAGAATGGGATTAAAATCCTCTTTTGATATGAACTTCTCTTGAACATAACTTCACATATTGATTAGTAATTAATAAATTAAAAAAATAATGAGGTTAAATTTTATCTATACAGTAGTATTAAATTGCACATGGTAATAAAATTATTAAATTATCAGATCAGAAAAAAATTTTAATATAAATATATATTTGATTATATCATGGAAGTAGTAGTGGGTTTCTTAAAAAAAAAGTGAAGAACAAATATTTTATGTTTTCACATTTTTTCCCTTTTTTTTTTTGGTTAACATTCTAAAATGAGTATGATTTGTTTCACTAAAAATGAAAAATGTCATAGTTATTAAAGTCCTTCCAAACATTTTTTTTTTCATTTGCTATTCTTATAAAATGAAAAATGAGTGATAAAAAAAAGTCAAATATCAAGCGGCTCCAAGTTGTTGACGATGTGGATAGAATGACTTGGATGGCATCTCCGTTCTGATTACAATTCATTTCTAAATAAATGGACTGGTTTTTGGGTGTTTTGAGAAATTTGTCGGGTGCATTGCAGCTGGCTTCACTCTTGTGACTATACTTGGCTTGGGCTAAAATTTCTTCCTTTACAACCTGGAGTTGCATTTGAATGCATCTTACTTACACCTATTCTCGTGCAATAAAATGATTGTACCTAGGGTTGGCAATGGGACGGGATGGGACGGGATTTACTAATCCCAGTCCCATCCCGTATATACAAATGGGATGAAAAAATATCCTAATTTCGTCCCTATATTTTTTTTGGGACAAAAATATGTCCCAATCCCGTCCCAAAAGAGATGGGATCCTGCGGGATCCCATCCCAATTGAAAAAATTTTCATTTTTAATCGGTAATGAGACGGGATGAGACGGAATTTGTCAATCCCACTCCCGTCCCGCATATGTAATTGGGATAAAAAAATATCTCAATCCCGTCCCTAAATTTTTGTATGGGACAAAAATATGTCCCAATCTCGTCCCAAATGGGATGGGATCCTATCCCATCGGGAAAAATTGACATCCCTAATTGTACCTTATTCAAAAAAAGAGTGTATTCAGAATAGAAGTGCAACTCTGTTTGGCACCAGTTGTGCGCAAGTGAAACTGATATGCTAATCAAATCCTCCTTAGCTCGGTGGTCACCCAATTTTTTCTTTTCTTTTTTTACACATATAAGTACGGGTTTAAATCCACGTGTGCATATGTGGGAAAGGGTTTCTTTTAAGTTAGCCTCATTCAAAGTATATATAAGAAAATTATGAATTTTCTCATTAGAAATGCTTGTAATTCCCAATTAGAGATTATCTAATTCTAGCCCATTTAATTTTTAAAATAAGACAAAAAGATACTTAATCGCTATTCAATAATAATCTCTAAGTTATATGTATCTAATGTGCTTTTTAAAAGATTTTTATTGCTTTGGATGATATTGGACAAAGGAAGTGTGAATGTGCTTGCAATACCAAGGTGACCGTTCATCATATAAAAGAACGTCAAATAAAGTAAACTATACATGAACTCTTTAAATTACATAAGATTTTATGAAACTTAATAGATCCGTTATTGATATTGATATTTATATTTATATCCTCTTTTCAGTTAATCTCCTTTATGTATATGTACACCTTTGATTATATGAGATTAAATCTGTTCAATATCTTATCATATTGACATCACTAAATTACCATTAACTATTTTGTTAATGTTGTCTGTCTTTACTAAATAAGCAGTAATTTTAAAAATCGTGCCTACTATCTATTTTTCCTTTAATTTGTTACATAATGTAGGTTCTGAATGTTTTATTTCTATTTTCTAGATTATTTTTTATCCGATCATAGAATTTTAGGAGGCAAGTGGACTGGTGTGAGCCATCTAGAAACGAGGCACCTACAGGACACAATAACACAATACTTCTAATATCACTACCGTGTGCAAGGTTTCTTCCACATGCGGGATCGATTTATAATAAAAGAATATTACAGGTCCTTATTTGCAAACAGCTTACAATTCCAATCTAGGGCTGCAACTTAAAGCAACTATATAAAATCGCATCTTATAAACCCCTTCTCTTCTTCACCTTGGAAAAAAAACCCTAGCGGCATCAGATCCAGCGGGAGCCTCTCTTCACACTCGCAGTTGTTTATCTCACCAGTCCCAGCTCTAACCATGGTAACTCTCCCTCCCGCACTCTTTAACTCTTCCGTTTTTCTTATAGAAATTGACGTCGTCTTAACGGCGTGTTTTTTTGTGGATGTTAACAGGCGGATGGCGATGCTGATGTTGCGGTGGCGGCGGCGGCAGGACTGCCGAAGAAGAGAACGTTCAAGAAGTTCAGTTTCAGAGGCGTGGATTTGGACGCTCTTCTTGATATGTCCAATGATGAGCTCGTCAAGCTCTTCAGTGCACGTGCGCGCAGAAGGTATAATGTCCTTATGACTCATTTCTGTTTGCGTGTACATGTATTCTCGATCAAATGAGTCTTAATATTTTTATTATTATTTTATGTTGTTGGTTAGGTTTCAGAGGGGTTTAAAGAGGAAGCCCATGGCTTTGATCAAGAAGCTTCGCAAGGCGGTAATAATTTCTTGAATCTCTGATAATTGTTGTTTTTCTATTGTGTTTGGATCTGGTTGCTAATTTCGATTAATGCGAAGATGCAAATAGTGACTATTTGAAATTGGTATATTACCATTATTTGCTTGCGAATTTTTATTCTATGTTTAATTCAATTGAATGCTCATTCTACTGTAGTAGATTGGGGTCAATTGGGAACTGGTAGCTGCATGCTGAGAGTGATGGTAATTGTTCAAGATATCACTTAGCTGTCTTCAGTTAATTGTTTTGTGGCGCCAGTGAATAAAACTTACAATGCTAGATTATAATTTGTATTCAGTTAATTGATGTATACTAGTTTTTAGTTTGAACTGTGTGGGTGATTTACATTTTATCTAATTGATGAGTCCATTTGTGATTTTCAATTTCAATGAGAGTGTGTTCACCGTGGAGTGAACTTTAATTGTTCCGCATGTGAACAGTAGGGTGTTAGTCTCAGTATTTGGAGTTCTGGACTGTGTGGGTGATTTACATTTTATCTAATTGATGAGTCCATTTGTGATTTTCAATTTCAATGAGAGTGTGGTCACTGTGGAGTGAACATTAATTGTTCCACATGTGAACAGTAGGGTGTTAGTCTCAGTATTTGGAGTTCTGGACATGGCAGAATGGTTGGAGGGCAAAGATTTTTCTAATTCTATGCTTGTCTTAGGTGATAAGAGGTTTCACTGTGTAAAGGATATTTAAGATGAGTGCTGAAACTTCTTATTATTTTGTTTATGGAAAGGTAGTTCTGGATGTAAAGAAAATTTTCATTAAATAATAGGATATCAGACTGAGGTTTTGCACATTTACATGGATAACATATAATGTCACTGCTTGAATACAAACTGCAATCTGATGTCTATTGAATTAAACTTGTATCTGCACAGAATGATTGAGTCAATGTAGGCAAAGAATCAGTAGTTTTACATTGTCAATTTAGACTATTTTAATTATATAGACTTGTGTTCGGTTTTGTAGAAGCAATATGTTCCGTAATCTTCCTCCATGTGCTTTGGTATCTAGTGTAGTTTTTTTTTCTTGGGTTTTTATTTCCTTGGGGAACAATTTTTGTTTTTCAAATTTGTTTAGACTTTTTTCCTCTAGATTTTCTAATGTTTCTAAGCAGGACCAATATAGAGATTCTAGGTCTCTAGAATGTTTATTTCCGATTGGCTTGTTTCGGTTCTGACAAATAATTTATTTTAAATGTTTTGTATCAGAAAAGGGAGGCTCCACCTGGTGAGAAGCCTGAACCAGTTCGCACCCATTTGCGAAACATGATCATTGTTCCTGAAATGATTGGAAGCATTATTGGAGTGTACAATGGCAAGACCTTTAATCAGGTTGAAATCAAGCCGGAAATGATTGGGCATTACCTGGCTGAGTTCTCTATCTCATACAAGCCTGTGAAGCATGGTAGACCTGGTATTGGTGCTACCCATTCCTCAAGATTCATTCCTCTTAAGTGAGATGTATGCTGGATATCTGGATATTTAGCTTATTGTTATTTTCAGAAAACATCAAAGTTGATCAAATTTTTTGTGGTTACTTTTTTTTTGTTGTTGGACTAAATACTAGCGTTTCAGTTGTTAATCTAGATAATGGAACTAATGTGTAGTTTAAAGAGGTGTTATGTGGCTTGGATATGAGTTTATTTTTATGTCAGCCAAAAGCTGTTGTGTTTGTTTCCTTACCGCACTGCCGATTATTTCAAATTTTGATTAGCTTAGAATGTCATATCTGCTTTTTGTCTATTGGCGTGTAATATTGCATCCTGAGTGGAGAGTTGATAACGCAGTTATTAATATCAGTTTCATTAATGACATAGCTAGTTAGTTCTGGCAAAATCAGGCGAAATCATGGGAACCAGTAGCTGGTTATTTTCTTGTGTTGGACCCACCCACCTGACTGGGATTTGAATGTGGTGAATCCAACCCCAATTCTTACAACCTGGGTGGACCACATAGTTGGTCTGTGTGTTCAATCTTTTACCACAGCCATGTTAACTGAAAGGTATGATGATAACAAGAAATATATGGTTTTGGAGAAGAAATGAAGGAATTTGGAAATGTGAGTTGCTTGAATTAACCCAGAGTGACGATTCCCATTATGAGGTAAGAAGCTCTCTGGGAGGATGGTTATTTGTTTCACATGTTTGTAGTAATATTGTCATCGTACAAATTAGTTTGAAATGTTATACGTCCGTGGGTTCACTCTTGGTTTAGTGACTACACTTTGGCAAACTATACTTTGACTGCGCAATTGCTAAGCTATAGATCATCATTCGACTGACTACTTTCACTTGGCGACTTTTGTTTAAACTTTGGAAGCCCCAAAAAGCACAGTTCCTCTTTAGCGCTCTCTCATCTTATTTTCTTTGCAATTCCTTAATAAAAGAAGATTAAATGATAAGAATTGCGCTGTGTTTTTTGGACCCTCTTCATTAATCACTTTTTGGCTTTGCGCTGTGTTTTTTGGACCCTCTTCATTAATCACTTTTTGGCTTTGCCAAAGACCACCCACCGTAAGTTGCCACTCTTTATTTATTATTATTGTTGTTGTTGCTGTTGTTGTTGTTATTATGATGAAACTAATTGCCACGGGTGTAATGGCCTTAAGGTTGTGTATGGTTGGAAAGAGACGGTGGAGGAGAGGAAATTAATTTGATTTTTTTTTTTATTGTTTGATTTGACATAACATATAAATTTAATTTATATTAGAATTTAATATTCATTATAATATAGAGTTTGAATTTTTGCACAAAAGTGTGAAGAATTCAAAATTCCCTTGTATTGGAAACTATCTAACTTGTTCCTTGAAAATTCTAACTTGTTTAATGTAATCAAATGACTATCATTGAAAATTCTATTTTATCAATTTACCATCATAGATAATTTTTATTAATTAAATTTAAATAATGATTAAACAAGTTTATAAAATATTAATTAATTAATTTGAAAACATAGAAATATTAATTTGACAATTGCCGGACGTTGGAACGTTGCTGTCGCTACCTTTGTCACTAGCTTGTGCCATCTCACCGCCAATACCATTCAACTCGCCGGCTAACAATCAACGTTACTATGTTGTCATTAAGATTAAAAAAAAAAAATGGTTGTATGTTGTTCAAATCTGGTTCAAAATGTTTATAAACTTTTTTAACTTCCCACAGATCCAGATAAAAAATCAATTTTTTTGACTAAATAGGTTGATCCATTATAGAGATCGTGAATCTCTGATCATTTTCATACCATTCACGAGCTTTTATAAGATGATGCTGCGGCGGCGAGGGCGGCGGCTTCGTTTTTTTTTTTTTTCTTTTTTCTATTTTTGGTTTTTCAACAAAAATTTAAAATTATAATATGTTGATTAAGAAATTATTTTTATCATATTATAATTTATTTAGAAATAAATTAAATTAATAATAAAATAAAATCATGTTAATAAAATTTCAAATAAAATTTAATTATAAATAAAAGTACGTTCTTTAAAATATTTTTTGTTAGTTATTTATGTAAATATATTAAATAAATTTACAATTTTCAAATTTATATTTATGATAAATATTAAAAGTTTAACACTTAATGCTAAAATTATCTAAATTATTTAAATTAAAAATTTGCTTTCTTTATTTAATTTTATAACGAACCAAACATTAAAAAAGTGTTTCACTCTCTTCTCCTTTCACCTTTCTTCAAACCAAATATATCATCCAAGAGAATAGATGACTAATATTCACTACATTAATATACGATATTCGTCGAAGGTTCTTTAAATTTTATTTTATGTGCTTAGCTAATACTCGGTGCAAGCAGGCTGCTCACGTAAAAAGGAAACTTCCTCGTATACTGAATAATCACCACATGCTTGCTAGTCCTTTTAATTAATATTTTATCAGAGTCAATTTGAAGGGTAATTGTTGTGAGCACGTTTTGAATTCACTTCAACGATGGCGTTCCATTTTAAATCAAAATTTGTAGTCTCAAAATTTTATCCAATCCTAATAATTAATCCATGCCCCCAAACACAGCCACATGCACTGCAAAGTATACATATAATACGGTCAAAATTGTAACCTACGTGACGTCCAATTGCCACGTGCTCAGCCGCAAATATTCTAGCCTTCCTGGTAGTGACGAAAAAGAAGCTTGTCTTCCACCTTTTGCAGTGCTCTCTGCACATCTTTTTCCACCGCGCCAGCTCCCATCTGTCGGCGTTACAACTTCAAAATCACATTTACGGGAATAAAAATTAAACAGGCCGCGGCGGCTAGCTATTAATTAATGATTATGTTACCTGAGTTTCAATATCCAGTACTGCTGCCAGCTTCTGATCAGAAAACTCTGCTTGGATACTTCTCGTGCTCGAGCCCAAATCCTTCAAGCATTTGAGAACCTCCAGCATTGAATCAACCCCAGATGTTGGATTATCTACATTTACTCTAATCTTTGTTCCCCCATTCTTCAGACCCAAATTCGATTCCAGCTCATAATTCTTCCTCTCCAATTCTTGCTTACAGCATCGCAGCTCATGAATCATGTTCGCAGCTGTTTTAACAATCGAATTCTTATCATTCTGCAGGGAAAAGAAAAAGAAGAAAAAAAGAAAGTGCCCATCAAATCATGGGCGTGTTTGAAATTGAGATGCTGCGAGCTTTAGTTCACAATTATTATAAAATGAAATTATTGGAGGTGATCAAGTAAAGAAAGTGCCGTGCTTTAAAAATTAAGGAGAAGTAAAATAATAACAAACTAGTTAACTGCATGTCAGCTAACAAACCTTGGTGCCAGGAGGCAACATGGAATGCAGAGCTAAGTAATTTTGCCTCTCCCTTTCTCTCCTCATTCGCTCGTTAATCACGTGCCTGTGACCGCGCTCGCTGTCAAGTTCTGGGTGTTCCATTTTTGCAGGCTGAATCTTCCTCAAGAATTGAATCATTCTCTTGTTCGCGCTTAAAGAATTAGACCCGTTACCAGCATTCTGCGACACGAATTCAGTTCTGGGTCTGTTTGCATATGCCACAAAAGCGCTTTGATTCACAGGAAGTGCTTCGTTGTCAAGCCAGAAGAAGATATCGCCCTCGCCATGAAATTGATCTCCCAAGAACTCATCCATCTATTGTCTTTGTGTTCGCCTGTTCGGGGGAGTTTCAAATTTTGGTTACGACGGTTATATAACGGTCCTCTTTCAGAGCGTGTGATTTTTTTTTCTTTCCTTTTCTTTTTTTAAATTGTTTAATTAAGGCATTTCTAGCACGTGGTCAACTTTTTATTTACTCGGCTCTAGGGTCAAAGCTTACTTTTGAGTTATGTCAAGGGCTTTGGTATGGACAGGGCCCGGCCGTGTAAGAATAGTCCTGAGAAAATTCAATCAGTCCTATCAAAAAGGGGCCTCTATTCTGTCCGTTTGATACAATTTCGACGGTTGATGTCACTCTTTCATTATGAAGACTAGACGCATTATGTGTTAGAACTTTCCTATACAAGCTGACAATGCCTCCGGGGTCTGGCTGAATAATTGAAATAATTTTATTTACCTAATCATTTGAATTCAAATTTAAAAGAAAATAAGAACTAAAAAAATTAATCATAACTTAAGGAAAAAAAAATCGTCCTACCACCCACATAAGGTGGAGCGATTCGAAATTTCAAACCCCAACATATTAATAAAATAAAAACTAAAAAATAGTTGTCAAGCTGAATTTCTTTCTTGTATTGTTGTTTTGGTTCCAGCTATATTGCAACTATGGTAAGGTACCACAGTTGCTTTCAGCCATTGAATCCAGTCAATGCAACTGTGCAATTGTGGATCCAATGGCTGATTGTAACTGTGGTACCATACCACAGTTGCAATATAGTTTTATCCTGTTATTTTTATAAAATTTTCGTATATAATGACAGAGAAAATTATGGTGCAACGGTAGTACCGTGCCACCATACACCCAGCCATTGGATCCCAATGGATCCACTTATTTAAGTGGATCCACTTATTTAAGTGGATCCAACGGCTGAATGCAACGGTAGCACGGTACCACCGTTTCACCGTAGCCGGACCCTATAATGACAAGCCAATAAAATAAAGACAGTTCGTATGACAAATTAATTAAACAATTGAATTTTCTTTCTTTCTTTTTTCCACATTTTCTGTTGGCACTTCGCCCACAGTTTTTTCCACTTGATTCCATGTATCATCATTGCTCTTATCAGAATCAAGAGGTATTATGTTATAATAATATTATTTCATTCTAATATTACTTTCATAACGTAGAGACTTTAGAATTATGCAGCAGAGGGCTTGTGAAAAAGGTTGAGGTAAAAGGCATGCATGCGCATTGAGTTAATGACTTACATTTGCAAAACATTGAACCATTTTGAGCTTAGAAAACCTCACTTTCCTGAATTAACATAATTTAATCTGCCAGAATGAGAAATGGCAGCAGATTCTTTTCTAAACAATGGCAAGAGATGCAAATTTATCTATACAATGTACATTCTTTATGTGGTGTGACAACTTTTAAACGTAGGCCGCTTGATGATTTGCCAGTCTAATCCAGCCAATGACAGACGTGCTGTTACTTTTCACCATCTCAGATTAATAGAAATTGTTATCTTCTTCTACAATGTCTGTACTTGCGCAATAGGTACTGTGAACCGTGTATGCTTCTGATTCAGAATCCATAAGTTCTGTTTCAGACTCCTGATCTTGGGCATGGTAAGGAAAATCTGATTCCATTTCGAGATTGTGAGTTGAGTTATCAATTTCATCTTCATTGTCATTTCCACCTGCATACATCTCAAGATATGCCTCATCTCCTTCATCCTGTAAATGCAGAAGACAGGAGTCAAATGAGAAGTTGGTACACAGATGATTTAACTCCCAGAAAGAGCTGATCCAGACGGTTAACCATATCAGACCTCAGAGTCATCATCTTCTGTGGCATAAGCAGAATCTAGTTTGTCGTACAACTGCTCATCTCCAGTGCCCTTCACGCTGTTCATTTGTTCCTGTCAATGTCAAGCAAGAACCAGAAACTAGCTTGAGAAGCGAGAATAATATTATTTTTCTCATTCATATCCACAACAGCTAGGCTATGCATAGCGAAAGCTAAAATTCAAAAGAAGGCCTTACAATTTCAGATCTTAGTCTCCCCGCGTTACTCTCCAGAGTTGCAACGTGCTTTAGGAGAGCCTGTCGAAAAAATTAATTAGACAACCAGACAAGATTAGAGGTGCTTAAAGTAGAGGTAGCAGTGAAAATAAAATCCCGTGTTCTGGTGAGGACTGATTATTGTGGGCAACACATGCTGAATTCACTGCCACCGCCTCCACCATACATAGGAATGGTTAGTTGGTAGGGCCAGTCCAGTTCAGCAGTTCCTATGAAAGTTTAGCTAGGGTGCCCCGAAATCAAAGTAGAAAGTGGTGGCAAAATTTGCCCCCTTTCATAGCATAAATCTGATCCTACCGGGCAGCTCAACATTTTTTTTCACTGGTATACTTTGTGGAGCTTCTACTAATGAAGTGTATTCTTAGATGCAAATGGGACAGTTTATCTAATTATAGATTTACAAATCAGTAGCTTCAGATACGAAAGCCCGCTATCCCATACAAATACAATAGCTTTCTATAACAATTTTGAGCAATACCTCTTGTCTTTGAAGTTCAATAGAACGCGCCAAAGCCTTCCTCTTAGTCAAAAGATTCTTTGGCCTCAATGTGGAAGGTCGCTGGTAGTCCTTTCCCCTGTATACAACCATAGCATAGCCTTTGGAGATTTTGTCTACTGAAACCAACACACCTCCACTTTCAGCTTCAAGTGCTAATGCTATTTTTTTGGCCTGGTCAAAAGTTTTAACTTTCACAATTATCTTAACCAATTCCCGGTACTTCCAGTGCAAGTGCATGTTCTCCACAGTACCATCAAAAACTCCACGCCTACCTGAAAAAGGAATTACACTCCCATAAGATCTCATATCCAGAAATGAAAGCCATTACAACTTTGGTAGTTAATCAGATTTATTTACCCAGAAGTAAGAAAGCCTTCATCCTCAGACCAAGCTTGCGAAACATAAATCTCTCCTCGTTGGTTATGCTCTCTGGGTCTGCTTGCCTTTCTGCTGGTTTCAAAGATTCCTCTACTTTTGATAAGGCTCGTTCAGCTCTCAACAACTTCCTTTCAGCCTGACAGGAAAAAATCCCAAGTTCAAACCATGCACAGCTTCCTTTTTCCTTTTAAGTTTCCTTTTAAGATGGGTAAGATTTTAAACTAAAACATATCCCAACCTCGGCCACCTTTTTGCCACTAGAGCTAAAGTCAAAAGGCTGAAATTATGGAGACTTCACTTCACTTATGATACTCATGCCTTTGTGATGCATCATGCTAATTACCAACAATTGAATATAATCTTTTGATATGAGATAGAGCACTTATATCAGAAGAACAGGCATAACTTGAGCAACAAAGTAGGCCTTACACATCCTAGAATTGTTTCTGGTTAAAATGAGCAATAGTGAAGTAGTAACTGAAAAATACAGCATGAAATCATCAGAGCAGGAAGATCCCAAGTTTAGATGAACTCACACGAGCAAGTTTCTTTTCCAGTTTTTGAACAAGGTAGGCATGCCTCCGTACTTCAGCTTCTCTCACCAGATTTTCCTTATGACTGTCGTCCAGCCTCTTTCCCCACCTAGAATTTGCATCCAAAGTTTCCTTTAGGGTCCCAGCAGTTCCAGATTTCTCAATCGTTTCAATGCTTGGTAAGACAAAGGCTGAGGCTCTCAACCGAGCCTGCTCCTCTTCATCTTGAAGGGACTTTGCCAATCTCTCCCTTTCCTGTAATGCTTCAGTGACATCTGGTGATAAAAAGTTCTTTCCCCTATAGAATACCAAAAAATCCTTGTTTCTTGAAAGCAGCGTGCCTCCTGTCAATTTCTGCATCCAAATGTCCAAGGTTAATTCCAGCATCTTTGAATTGCTGAATGAGACTTCCATGCATTGATGAAAAGTAAACTAATAAACTGACCGGTGACATCTACATGATCAAGCCATCAAATTTTATTTGCTCCAAAAAGATATGACTCGTGTACAATACCTATTACATTGCTATTAGATATAATTATTGTTGAAAAAGTAAAAATATTCTATAGAGATATCTTGTCTACAGAGATCACTCAGAGTAAAGACTTATTGCCTAAATATTCTAAAGTCTGCATGCAGCGAAACATCATAATCTGCATATTGATTTATTATTTTTTGCATCACGAAAAATAATTTTTAATAAGCACATATAAAGGTTGAAGAACATAAATGACAGCCTTAAGATAAGGGATAATTGGATGCATGTTGATATGATTACAACTCTAGTGAGTCAGAACAGATTAGCTGATTAGTTCTATTACCTTGATATCTTCAACCATTCTCTCACTAGTAGTCAGCTGTACACCTCGTTTAAGTGCAATTTTAGCAATTGAACTCTTTTCCCATAATTTAATCATGGCCACAGCCAAACCTTGGAGCTGCCTACTTCGACCTGGAGACAGAATATTTACAGTTATTTGGAAGACCATTTTCGATAACATATGGATTTACCCTGGATAATGTGCCATACCTAAGGCAAAGTGTGGAGGAAGAACACGAGCAAGCCTTTGTAAATTTGTTGCCTCCTTTCGTGCAAGAGTAGATCTGACTCCATAAGGAAGTACTCTGAAAGGAGGTTGGTAACCAGGAACTATCCCAGGAAGCATATCTGCATCTACAGGTAAAGGATCACATCCTGGCCAATCAGTATACCTAGGACCCAGACCATCTAAAAGCTTCTCCACTTCATCTTCGTACTTTACTTCTCGCACAAAATCTGTTTCTTGCTCCTCGGAGGCAGTTTCCAAGTTTACTTGAGTGACATGCACATTATTATAAGAATCAAAATTGGAAGGATCCTGAGCAGTTTTATCTGCAGCTGCTGATAAGGAATTACCAGACATGCTAATTTGCTTGTGTATCTGCTTATCAGTAGCTTGAGATACCGAGCTTGCAGGTAGCTCATTTCTCTTATATATCCGTTTGTTCAGTTGCACTGACGGAACCTCATAACTCACACCTCTATACAAAGAAACAGCAGTGCCAGATCTCCAAATCACCAATCCACCAGTTTTTCTCTAAAGAATGAAGACAAACAAAGGAGGAAGTTCAATCAATTGATTGATTACAATGAAAAATGTCAGAAATTATTTAACTTGAAGCACATGTGTTAGTGTTTTTCTCTGTATGGATGACAATTGAAAGATGGATGCAATATTATTGCATGAACTGCAGCGTAGCACTGAGAATCATGCATATATGAATACCGCTTGTGCTAAACATGAATATGGATTAAAAATTTACTCCCAAAAGAAGAGGTTAATTTTGAAGAAATCTTGACAAAGGCCTTCAACATCCTTCCATTACAAAGGTATGAAATCCAACTGACATGTTTCAGTTTACACTTTAGTGCATTGAAGTGGTTTCATTCATAGTCCATTACTTCTAATTAATTATGAAATTTAATCACCAATCATAAACAAAGAAATATAAATTTTTAGAGAAACCAAAACAACAACACAAAATCAAAGTAACAGAAGTTCACAAGAAGCAAACCTCCAATATCTCATGCATCCTCTTCATATTGAGCGCTGGGGCTCCTTCAATCTTCAACCTAACAATCTCCGACGTCTTCCACTTCTCATGAATTATGTCCACTACAGCTTGAGTAAGACCGGCACCCTTAATCCTTGTCTTGCTCTTAGTCTGAAATGTCAAATTCCTCAACCTCCTCAACTCGGACTCCGGTAGAGTCAACTCTGCCAGTGAAGTCCTACTACTCCTCCTCTTCACCAACCACCTCCCCTCCGCTACCTCCTCCTTCCGTTTCTCCCATGGAAACTTCACTTCTCCATCACTCCCTACCTCCTCTCCTAGCCCCAACGGCGATTCTTTTGAAAACCCTCCTCGTGCATTCGGCAACAATCCTTCTTCCACATAAAATATATCCTCTATAGACCCTTTTTCAATCACTCTCTCTTTTCCTTGCCCTCTCCTCTCATCATTATCACCATCACCATCACCGTCACCGACGTAACCAAATTTCTTCAGTTTCTCCACAATCTTCCCCATTGTACTACCACCATCATCAACACCACCAACGCCATTACCATCACTGTCAGTCCTAGCAAAACCTAGAGCTGACAAATCCACATTATTTTTTCTGTAATTCACGCTTGCCTGAGGCGGTTTCAGGCGGTTATATTTATTGGGTTTGTTCCATTTAACTAACCAACTGCTACTAGAACATAAGTTTGCATTATCATCTTTATCATGTTGAGAAAAAAAATTATTTGTGGAAAAAGAACAAATTTTTCTTGGAGTGTTTTTTTCATGGGCAGAATTTGAAGAGAAATTTTGATAAAAGAAGTGATTTTTAAGAGGAATTGAGTGACCGCACCTGAAGAAATGAAAATGGGTACCGTGGAACTTTGAAAAGGATGACTGAAACGAATCGAAAATGGCTGTTGCTGGGCAAAACTGGCGACTAGGGACTAGAGCCATATCATTAATTAGCTAAAGATTTTCAGCGCATAAACTAAATTTAGTGAAAAGCAAGCATCGATTGCAACTGTTTTGAGGCTACAAATTTGAGGTTTTGGGTTTTGGAAGCTCAGCAGCAATTAGACGCTGACATATTTCTCTTCTCTCGACTGTATTTTGCCATCACTATGTTATCTGCGGCGAGGAAAAATATCTAAGATAATAATATTTGGATTATAAAAAATAAAATTATAAAAAACAGGGAAATTACATATATAAATATTATCTGCTTCTTAACTGAAAAGAAAATAGAAATCAAAATAAATATCTACATTTTGAAGATATTAATATGCATTGGAAAATCTTTTAAAAGTAAAATATTAACACAGGACTTGTCCAACCCTATTACTTACTAATATTAATTACTCTAAACTAACAAAAATATTACATGTAAAAATCCTATATTACTTACTAATATTAATTTAAGTAAGAATTTTAAAAACTACTTGGAGCTGCGCCAAGTAAAAGCGTCCTCCTATTCTAATATAAAAATATAATATTCGTTCTATCGAATGGAAATTCTTTATTTATGTAATAAATGTCTTTTTTTTAAGAGAAATTTTATAATATCTCAGATGTATTATAATTAATTGATGCATGAATGATATGTGTAGTTGAATTTAATATAAACACCACATGCGTAATGATTTTTCAAAATAAATACACAGATATCATGACATTATTTGTTTGTTATATGGCTGACATGATATTTCAAATATATTCTAAAATTTCTCCATTTTTAAAAACAAGTTTTTAGTTTTATATTATAAAACATTGCAATTTGAAAATTACCTTGAGTAGAATCCTAAACTCCCCAAAGTTGTTCAGTTCTGAACAAGACAACAACAGTCATGAAGCTGCATATTACTTCATGTCAAATCACATTCTAATACTAATTATTCTTGAAAATATGGGTAAAACTCAATTAATTTAAAAATCCACTTTCCATGTGGGGCTCTAGATCTTAATATATTTTTGCAAGTGAATTAATACTAAGACATTAAAATGTTAACGTAAAAACTTTGCAGGACTTGAGTGATATGACAACATGAAAAATATAGATAGCATATCATTGCCTCCAAAACGGTAAACATCAGTGCGTTTGCAGAGTGTTTCCAACATATTAACTTTGTCCCGCTCAAAGTCAACGAAGAAGAAACACAGGTCAAGTTTTTCATCATTACAATTCGAATCCGGACTAACTAACACGCTATGTATAATGTGAAGATACCATTATTTCATCATCTTGTTGAAATATTGAATGAAGCTGAACTTGAATCTAGTCATGTGGGAGTATTGGCTGGAGCATACTTGATGAGCAAGGATGTTACACACACGAGAGGTGGATTGAAGATCACACGTGACAAGCTAGAAGATTCCAGCTGGCAAAATAGCTATACAGAGATTCCTCTGACCTTACATGATTTGTCATGTTAGTTAGAAATGTACGGTTATGATTAAATTCTTAACATGCATTTCGTGTGTTTGCAATTTGATGAATAAGCTGGATGCAGCTAAGTAGCTATATAAAAACCAGCTCTTTGTAATTTCATTTGCTGAGCTTAATAAAAACAGTAATATTCAACTTCTCTCAACTCTCTTCGATCTTAAGAATTCTTTCATGGTATCAGAGCTAGACGAGAAGCAATAATGGCGAACAATGAGAATCAAACTAGTAATGGAGCTTCAAGCTCAACTACAAACTCAAATCAAGTTTCGAATATCAGTACCTCTGTTCTCAGCTCGCTTGTGTTCAATACTCCTATTAAGCTCACTAATAACAACTACCTGCTATGGCGTTCTCAAGTTGTAGCCACTATCAACGCAAATGATCTAGAAGATCTGATTGACAGCTCAAAGACTCCACCAAATCGCATGATGATCAACATTGACAGTGATCAGACTGTGATTACTTCACCAAATCCACAGTTCCAGATCTGGAGGAGGAATGATCAACAGCTCATGAGCTGGTTACTTTCAACCTTGAGTGAAGAAGTTTTGAGTGCTGTTGTTGGAGCAAGATCCTCACTAGATGTATGGCAGATCCTTGCTACTCAGTTTGGAGCAAGATCCAGATCCAGAGTCCTGCACTTAAGAACTCAGATTCAGACCACAAGGAAGGGATCAATGACAGTGCATGAGTACTATACAAGAATGAAGACTACTTTAGATGCATTAAGAGCAGCTGGCAACAACATGAGTGATGAAGATTTTATACTCTGCTTGCTTGCTGGCTTAGGTCATGAGTATGACTCGATTGTTACTACAATCAATGCTAGGCCTGAGAGCACTATGCCTTCTGAAGTGTATGGAATGCTGCTGAGTCATGAAAATAGGATAGAGCATCAACATTCTGTTAGTAACATGGACTATCAAGCTAACCTAGCTTATCAGAGAGGAAATCAGAGAAGAAACTGGCAAGGAAGTTTCAACTTCAATGGAACTAACAACAGCTATGGTGGAAGACAGCCTGGAAACTCAAATGCAAGGCAGTTTGGTGGAGGAAATTTTAATCAAAGCTCAAATGGATCTGATAAGGCCAAAGGCAAAAGTCAGATTGATGAAGATGAACCTAAGGGACCTTGTCAGATCTGCTTCAGAAAGAATCACACTGCTGCTCACTGCTGGTACAGGTTCAAGAAGAATTATGTACCAAATCAAATGCCAAATCGAAGAAGTGCTTATGTAGCTGAAAATGGAGGAAACAGAGATGGTGCATGGTATCTTGACAGTGGAGCAACAAACCACATCTCAAATGATTTCAACAATCTCAACATCAGCTCAGAGTATAAAGGGAGTGATCAGCTTGCAGTAGGTAATGGAGCTAAACTTAAAATAGTTTCTATTGGTCATTCATTGCTCAGTACACTTGAACCACACACCTTACCTCATATTAAACTCAAGCACATACTTCATGTTCCTGAAATAACTAAGAATTTGATTAGTGTCTCAAAACTTTTGCATGATAATGAGGTTTATATTGAATTCAATGAATCATTTTGTGTTGTTAAGGACAAGAGAAGGGGGAGTGTTCTTATGAGAGGAATGGCTAAAGATGGATTATACAAGCTGCTGTGTTTGCCTTTTAATTCCAGTCAAGCCAAGTCTGTTCTATTATCATCTACTGTCAATTCAAGCCTATTCTTAGTAAATAAAGGTCATGAACCAGAATCTATGCTTTCTGTAAATTGTAGTGAAAAATGTACAAGTAGCAAAGTGCTGGATCTGTGGCACTTGAGATTAGGTCATCCTAATGTTGTTGCACTTAGGAAAACTTTGTCAGCTTGTAACATTTCTCTCGGAAATAAAAAGTTTGATCTGTCTTTCTGCAAAGCATGTCAATATGGAAAACAGCATAGACTGTCATTCAAAAGCAGTAAAACCAAAACAAAACAAGCTCTGGAAATTATTCACAGTGACCTCTGGGGCCCTGCTCCTACTATTTCAAATCAAGGGTTTAGATATTACATAGCTTTCATTGATGATAAAACAAGCTACACCTGGGTTTATGGTTTAACTCAAAAGTCTCAAGCACTTACAGCTTTCATCACCTTTAAGAACCAGATTGAAAAAAGCCTTGAGCTAAAAATAAAAGCCTTACAATGTGATATGGGGGGTGAATACAAATCTTTTGAAACCTATCTTAAACATGAAGGAATATCCTTAAGATATTCTTGTCCATACACTCATCACCAAAATGGAAAGGCAGAAAGGAAACATAGGCATCTTGTAGAATCTGGTTTGACTCTTCTTTCTCAAGCCAACTTACCTTTAAAGTTCTGGTGGGAAGCCTTCTCAAATGCAGCCTATCTTATAAACAGAACCAGTACACCTGTCCTCAATGACAAAACACCTTTTGAATCTCTCTATTCAAAGAAACCAAATTATTCCATTATAAAGATTTTTGGCTGTGAGTGTTATCCATTTCTGAGACCCTACAATAGTCATAAGTTCAGCTTTCACACTTCAAAGTGTGTAAATTTGGGGTTTAGTCATTCACATAAAGGTTACATGTGTCTTAGCACAAGTGGAAGAATATACATTGCAGCACATGTAAATTTTAATGAAAGCTCTTTCCCTTTCCAAACAGATCCAGAGTTTATGTGTACCGAACCAAAACACTCAGTTGAACTTTCAAACACCTTCAGTAAATTCCTCACTGTGTCTTTTCCTTCTGAGAGTCACAGTCATGAGGCAACAGCAGCTGGTGTAAATCCATCTGATAGTCAAAATCTGGAAATTACTCCTTCTAATGATCTGAGTTCTGATAACAATATTGAGATTACTTGTTCTGTGCTTAACAATGATTCAAATGCACAATCTAATACTCAAAACCTTTCAAACTGTTCTGACACCTCTGGAACCAACCATATCCAAGATCAAACTCCTGAAATGCCTCAACTCATACCTCAACTAAAACCCTCACATCCCATGATAACCAGAGCTAAAGCTGGAATCTTTAAACCTAAAGTTTTCAATACAGAAAAAGCCTTATCTCTAGACACACCCTCAAGTGTTACTGCAGCTTTGAATGATCAAAACTGGAAACTAGCTATGCAAGAGGAGTTCAATGCTTTAGTAAACAATCAGACTTGGTGCTTAGTTCCTCCAGAACAAAATATGAAGCTGGTAGGAAATAAGTGGATTTTTAGAGTTAAGCAAAATTCTGATGGGTCAATAAGCAGATACAAAGCCAGGTTAGTGGCAAAGGGTTTTCTACAAACTGAAGGAGTGGATTACCAGGAAACTTTTAGTCCAGTAGTTAAGGCTGCAACCATAAGGATTGTTCTGAACCTTGCTGTTGTAAATGACTGGAAACTAAGACAAGTTGACATCAATAATGCCTTTCTAAATGGGGAGCTAACTGAAACTGTGTACATGCCTCAACCAGAAGGGTTTGTAAATTCAGATTATCCAAGGCATGTCTGCAAGTTACAGAAAGCTCTCTATGGGCTTAAACAAGCTCCTAGAGCTTGGTTTAACAAACTGAAATCAGTGCTGGAGTCATGGAATTTTTGCAGAGCAAAATCAGACACTTCTTTGTTCTTCAAACAGAATGGAAATAATGTAGTCATTCTATTGATCTATGTTGATGATATTATAGTCACTGGAAGCAATAATATTGAGATTGAACAACTAGTTCAAGACTTAAGTAGTACATTTGCCCTCAAGGATTTGGGACAGTTAAATTTCTTTCTTGGTATTGAGGTAACAAGAAATGAAAACACACTGGTACTGTCTCAAACCAAATATCTAAAGGAGTTACTTACAAAGTTTGATCTACAGAACTGTAATGGAGCTGATACTCCACTTGCAACAACTGATAAGTTGAGTAAGTTTTTGGGAACCCAATACTCTGATCCTACTCAGTATAGAAGAGCTATTGGAGGACTTCAATATGCTGTACTCACCAGGCCAGAGATTGCTTATGCAGTGAATAAGCTAAGTCAGTTTATGGCAAGTCCTTTGCAGCCTCATTGGTTAGCTTGCAAACGAGTCTTAAGGTATTTAAAAGAAACTGTTGACTATGGTTTAAGTTTCAGGAAGTCAGACTCATTTGATTTGATAGCCTATTCCGATGCTGATTGGGGAAGTGATCCTGATGACAGAAGATCTACCAGTGGTTATTGCATTTATTTGGGTGATAACTTGGTTAGCTGGAGCTCTAAGAAACAGAGTGTTGTGTCAAAATCGTCAGCAGAATCTGAATATAGAGCCATGGCATTAGCATGTGCTGAGATAACTTGGATTTGCTCTGTTCTCAAAGAAATAAATGTAAAGCTCAGCTGCACTCCATTATTGTTAAGTGACAGTACTAGTGCAGCAGCAATTGCCACAAATCCAGTTCTTCATTCAAAAACCAAACACATAGAAATTGATATTCACTTTGTAAGAGACATGGTTGAAAAGAAAGAAGTAGAAGTTGCATTTGTCTCAAGCAATGATCAAATTGCTGATGTGTTAACTAAACCACTTACTTATCCCAAGTTCAGCTTCTTCAGAAACAAACTTAAAGTCTCTTCCAGAGATTTAAGTTTGAGAAAGGATGTTGAAATATTGAATGAAGCTGAACTTGAATCTAGTCATGTGGGAGTATTGGCTGGAGCATACTTGATGAGCAAGGATGTTACACACACGAGAGGTGGATTGAAGATCACACGTGACAAGCTAGAAGATTCCAGCTGGCAAAATAGCTATACAGAGATTCCTCTGACCTTACATGATTTGTCATGTTAGTTAGAAATGTACGGTTATGATTAAATTCTTAACATGCATTTCGTGTGTTTGCAATTTGATGAATAAGCTGGATGCAGCTAAGTAGCTATATAAAAACCAGCTCTTTGTAATTTCATTTGCTGAGCTTAATAAAAACAGTAATATTCAACTTCTCTCAACTCTCTTCGATCTTAAGAATTCTTTCACATCTGATGTCAGAACATTCTGTTTTTTTTTTCTATTTAAACCAACCCCATCACTTGATCTCTTCATCTCAGTTCAATTCTACTTCTTTGTGCATTTGCATGTTCAAATTTCTCTTTAAACCATGAAGGTTATTTAAGTTCTTTGCTCATTGCATGAATATTCTCAGTTTTTTTTTTGTATTGGATATTAGGACTATGGCCTTTATAGTGAATGTTGCGAAATGAGATCTTTAAATGGTTGTTACACTTTGTGGTGATTGAATCTGCTTGTAACCTTTGCAAGACTCAACCACTTCCCTGGATCTTTAATCGGATTTATTCAAATTGCACAATGAGAAGATTAAATCCAGAAAGAATTAGTTTAATGCAAGAACTCTCTACTAGATCAATGAATCAAGAAACTAAAAACAGAAACCATCACAGCCAACACAGAACAATTACGTGGTTCGGCTGTACCAAGAATGGCACAACCGTCTACAGGAGAAGCTTTCTGGGGAGTTTTATTGAATAACAATGGAGGATCTTTTACACAGCTTGCACAAGAGGTTACAAAGAGAAAGCTTAACCACTCTCTCTCTATATCTCTCTCTATATTGTTTACAAGGATGAATCAAAACTGTTATACCAGCCAGCTTTTATAGCTATAACAGCAACAAACCGGCAAACCGACAATGTGCAGCTCGTTGACATGTGGGATAACGGCTTTACCGCACCGGCTTAAGCAAACTCACATGACCATCACGTGTGTCACTTAAAGTTTCATTACAACGACACAAAGTCACTGCCGTTTTGAAGCTTAAGGGGTATTAAGTGAAAACACGTGCTTTTCCTCGTGACTTCTTAATGCTTGTAACACACCAAAACGCTGCCGTTTAAGCCTGGCGAGTTTGATTCGCCAGCAAGCCTCATACACTTGTTTATACCCCATCCAAATTTTGAAATTTTTGCTGGTGATGTTGAGTTCTTTTTTCATGTTAACTGGAGAGAGTCTTAGTGCTTTTTGCTGCTTTGGTGTTAGTGAAGAGCTAGGTAGCATTAATTACTTTAGATATTTAACATGAGTTAGTACGCAAGAGAAGGTATATATACAACCAAATAGATTACTGATGAGTAATGATCCGAAACACTGATGTGTTGATAGGAACAAATTATTATGTTCAAAATGTATGTGAAAATGCTCCTTTAGTCATTGATCTCATTTTGGTACAACCTTTTTATTAGTTCGTTCTTCGATTTTTGTGGATCGATACAATACTAATTTTAAAATCTTGATTAGTTTTCAAATTAACGTCCAAGTCATGGCGTAGTTGGGGTTGCATACAGTGGTATCAGCATCATTGTATTCTTGTTCATTTTTTCGATTAGATTTCTAAACAGTATTATACTGCAATGGCTAACGATACAACATTTCACAAGTACTGTATTTGGGAAGATTTGCAATAATAAATGTTGTACGGCTGCATAGAATCTGGAATTGGAATTGCTTAGGGATGTAGCGGTGCCTACTAAAAGTTTGGACACCAAACAGGCTGCAGGTTCCTCAGCGATATATTTTAAGTTTGTAACCAACTTGAAGGGCTTGATAAATGAGAAGGCTTGCAAGGGTCATGGTTACTTTCTTTCAGTAACCAACTTGAAGAGCATTGGCAAAGAGGGGCCCTCTGTGAATGGTTAGGGGTTGTGTACTTCCGTTAGCATTTATGTGTCGCACTTTCTTGCCCGTCAAGGGAGAAGTCTTGCATGGAGTTTTTTATGCAACATTTAGCTTTGAGTCATATTGCGGTATGGTCCTGTGAAATATACTTTAATGTCACCTCGACGGGTGCCAACTTACCGCCATGTTTCCAGGAAAAAGCCATTCTTCTCATACGACCAACAACCAAAGATAGGGAATGGCGTGGTGGTCCAATTCTTAGTGATTGCAGTGCGATGGATCAGGGAAGCTAAGGGAGAAATCTAAAACAGAAGTACTTGGTATTTGGCAGAGTAGAAGGTGAATCAATTGGACCAATTTTATTATCTGGTGGGACTGGTCCTGGTGATATTGACTTGTAAATGCTTGTACATATTATGCAGGAATAATGAATAGACCTGCATTTCCTTGCAGTGTATACAAGAGGGGGTTTATGCGAATTACTTGAAAAAGAGGAAAAAAAAAAAGAACTTATGGATATGTAGCTGCTACTTACATAGAAGCCTAGAAGGCTTGTTTCTCAGCACACTAGAATTAGAAATGATTGATGCTTTCTTCTGTTTTGGGGCATATTAATTTGCACAAGCTAGTCTACTGTCTCAGCATTGCAATTTATAGTTCCCCAATCTGAAAATTGTACATTTCATTATTGTTTCTTATATATTTTCTCAACCACTTTGTTAAGAAACAATTTATATCAAAATACAATGAAAATGTATTATTATTTTATATAAGCTTTATTTTTTTAACACAATTTTTGTGATAAAAAAAATTAGAAAAAGAAATGATTTGAGGCTTGTAATTGAGTCTATATTAGTATGTTTATTCCGTTTTGATATAATGTAAGCCTGCCCAAGTTCAAGAATCCAACAAGTGGAATTGGAGAAGGAAAAGTTTATGAGAACATAATAACATTAAACTTACTGAATAGTGAATACCTTTACTTCTCATATTATTTGTCAATTTGTATAAAATAAGCTCCTAACACCTGATAAAATTGATTATATTACCCTTACATTTCAGAGTTTTCACCAACATTTTAGTCGTTTCGTATTGGTTAATGACTTTTTGATACTGAATGTACAAACTATGTCCTTATTTGAGGAAATACAAAAAAGGAGACCCACATGTTATTATCTCTTACAATTTTTTTTTTCTTTTTTTGGGGTGGGAAACTGGGAATATTTCCACCCCACTAGTTTCATAAATCTATCTCGCTTTTAGAAAATAATTGTAATAAGTTTATGTAATTTTTAAAATATATAAATCAACAAAAAATTTGACAATTAATCAATTAAGTCATTCTTATAATTCTTTTTTTTTATATTTATATATCTTTAACTATTAATATTGTTTTAAGATAAGTTTTATTTATTTATTTTGTCCTGATAATATAAAATAACAAAATAACTTCAAGAAACATGTGCTCTTATATTTAATAATTAGTTATTTAATTTTATTCCATTAAATCTCCAAAATTTCTTCTTTATTTATATTTTTAAAAAAATAATGTGGGTTTATGGCAATTAGTTTTTGGGAGAGGGGTGGGTTCATAAAAATCATTGGAAATTCACCACCTTATTTTTGACGCGGCTGGCAACTATTGACCTCAGTTTAGCCATTTTGACCACAGCTGTGCCTGTGAGAGCTCCACTCGGACAGAGAACGTAAGTTGAAGGATCACGAGAGAACGAGTTACAGACTCGGTGAGTCAGAAAGTGCTTCATCACTTTTACTGCTGGGTAAGGTTTTAATCATTAAGCTCTAATTGTCATTTCATTTTATTTTTAAAAAAAATTTCTTTCCTAGATACCCAAATGCTTTGTTTTTTTTTTTTTCCTGAAATTTTCTTGTTGGGACACTTTGATGATCGAATGAAATGATTGTTATTGACTGTTTGTTTTGTACATTTAGCATTTAAAATGTATTTCATTTCTTGGTAATACGTCGAGTCTTTTATATATCTCTCTTTTATTTTTATTTTTTTGGAGGGGTTTGGTGATTTTGATTTTTTGATATGGTTTGCTTTGAATTAGTTTGAAGATAAAGGGACATCCAGGGAAAAAAAAGCTAAAAATGTATGACTTTCAGATGCTAAAAATGTATGGCTTTCAGAGACAATGTGCTAGTTATAGAAATTGGGTTTTCATGTGGCAAAATGGATGTACAGATTATAGTGTATGAATGAAATGCTAGATACAAATCATGATGATCCTTGTTTAGTGAAATGCTAGATACGGATCATGGTGATCCTTGTTTAGGCCTTAAGTAGCTTTTGACTTTCGATGGTGCGATTATGAGGTGCAAAATTTCAGATTTTTGACTCTTATGCTTTTTTACACTCTTGAGAATGGAGCAATGTTAATAAAAATTATGTCAAATTCATTGTTTTTCGTAGATTTGGAAAAATTTATGCTTTAAACAATTTTTCCTGGTGGTGTGAAGGGTAGTGTTTGGTATCCCAGCCTGGAACTTTTTACAGTTCCCACTTGACGCATATTTAGAAACTATCTAAGATCTTTTCATGCAACAAGAGAGGCTCACCTGGAGAAGGTTGTTTTCTTGCTTTAGAACTTTCTTTTATAGAACATTCCAGTTTAATAGATTCATATGTTCTTTATTTGATGTGCATATTTGCATCAATTAGTTTGTTTTCTTCATCTTTTTCAAGCTATTTAGTAGCAATTCAAATAAGTGCAACCTTGGCTTGTGGACTGCATTCTACAAATTGTCGCTTAATGATGGCAGCACTCTGAATTATGATTGCGCATTTGAGTTCCACTATCTAAATGTTATGCTATTGGTTTTCGCTGCCTGCTACTCACCGCCACTGCCAACTTGTTTCCCTATGTGCTCTGTTGCTTAAAGAAAACAAATTTCTCATTTTCAATTATATATTTTGTGGTTTTCTTTCGAACAAATCTGCCAAATCCTGTCAAGTGTCAACAAATATTGATGATTTCATCAGACATGGAAAGACAGTCTGTGAAAACTTTAGGAATCGAAACTTGGAATAGATTATTATTTATCTCACTCATTGGTATTTGGTTTATGATTACATGTGGAACCCAATGTTTGTCAAAGTGAAGTTGCCCTGGAATGTTGTAGACCCTGCTGAAAATCTGGTCACTATTGTTATCTGTTTGTTGGATGACTTTGCTGGCAGAAAGTCCACCAAAGATCTTGGATGCTATCTTGCTGTCACAACTCTGGAGAGCACAGGGGAGGGAAAAGTTAGAGAGAACGCAGGGGAGATGCTCTTTCCTGTTGTTTTCATTGGCAAGATTTTTCAGGGGATTGTACACAAGATGCTGAAGCATGGGGTTCTTTTCAACTGTGTGTCAATCGATATGTCTTGCTTGCACGAAAATGCCTAATTACCGTTATGTGCTAGCTGAGAATCCGGTCTCCTGGGTGACAAGAACTTGAAGATTTGAGAAAGATGTTGTGGGTAGAGGTTGAAAGGGAATTTCATGCGTTAGTCAGTTTAAAGGGTGATTTTCTTCGTGAAGCTGCTGTGCACTAACCTCTATGTTTTCTTCAGCACTTGAAAAGCACCTCTACATGACCCTGTTGTAGGTAGAATTTGTTAGTTAGAAATGTTGGAATGCTAATGTGCTACTTTCAATTTCCCGTTGACCTTGTATTTGTACGTAATCCTCTTTTGATGATAATAGCTCAACACAATCGAGTACAATCCCAGTTGAAGTAATGTATAGAGATTTATTTTTCCAACATATGTATAAAATAGCTCGAGCCAAGGACACAAGTAAGTAATAGCTCAACATTCCAGGACAACTACACAGAATCATGCTAATTTCTCCAACATAGAGATATTTTTTCTAATTATATCATGAAAAAGGGGTACATATACAAATACTTTTAGTTATTGCCGAACATTCTTTGGTAGAGTCCACGAGCTAGCATGAACGTGTTGGCAAAGGCAAAGAGAATGAAGCTCGAGCCAAGGACACAAGTAGCAACGGAAAGCCCAGCAGAAGGTGCCAACACTGCGTATGTGCCTGTAATAAATGCAACCACCATTGCTAACAAGGAAACCATGATGAAATTATGGGGCATATCTGAAAGAAACTTGGTTTGCCGAAGGGTCTTAGCTGGAGTAAGGAAATAAATAAAGATAGCTGAAACGGAGAGGACCATGGCTATGACATCAGATACAACAAATGCTCGGAAACCTGCATTTTTTATGAGGATTGGAGTGCCGGGAATTGGGCCTTCTTTACCCCAGTAACCACCCGGTAATGTGAACCCTGCAGCGAAGGTAACTGTTGCAATAAGTGCAGCCACTACCGTATGTAGCGATTGCATTTCTTTTAATGCTTCTTCATCGACTGGCTCTTTTTCTGTTTGCACCCGGAGAATACCATTTGGATATTGTCCACGGCCAACATTTTTGGACAACTCTTGGATTTCTTGCTGCGATATGTTGATCATATTAGGTAAATTAAATATTGATCTAAGAAAATTTATGAAACAATTTTTTAAAAAAGAGGACCAATGTCAAGGCCAGGACAAAAGATACCTTTATTTTATAAGATTTAGTTATATACAATACAGTATGTATATATATAGAGAGGGAGAGGGGGTGTGGTATGCTTCACTAACATTTGATACAAATAACGTGGCATACACACGAATACCTCACCCCATTCACTATAAAACAATTAAGATGATAATGTAAGTAATCATTTAGCACACATAATAATTTATGATAATATTATATCGTGTGTAGCACATTCAAGACCGATGAAACCCATTCTTCACATTACACTAATTTAGACTTTGTAAATATAAAATGAGTTAAGTGACCCACCAAAAAAAAAATGTATGATCCGATATGCCATATGCAGTTCGTGAGAAGCACAAAACAAAAGAAATATATGTATAAAATATTTGTACAAATAGCATTTTCCTCTATATTAATGTTATGACGTGCTTAAACTTTTTTTTTTTTGGGTTAAACTCATAACAACATTGTTAATTTTTACTCACAAATGTTCGATATTGCAGTGCAATGCGATGAAAAAGTTGTTCCCATTTAAGAAAAATAAAAACAAAGTATGAATTGATTAACATTACTTGGAATAGCTGCGCCCGCATAAACAATTAGTAGCCGTGAGGAGCAGGTAGCAATAAATAAAAAAAGGGAGCAATGAGTAAACAGTAAAAAAGAATTTACCTCGAGCTCAGGAAATCCACGACCTTTTACATCTTGAACACTAATACCATGATTGTTGACGGCATCATTACCGCCTACAACTTTGAGAAGGAACGGAAGGACAGCCACACGGGGTGAAAGTCGACAGACAGCAGCAACCACGTGGAGAGGAGTGTTTCCATCTACGTCCTTACTTAACAAACAGCTGCTTCTGACGATCGGATGTTTTATTAGGAGACGGCTCAATTGGAAGATATCTAAACTGACCATAGCAAAGTGAAGAAAATTCCACCCTCTTTCATCGACCTTTACTAGAAGACGAGATGGACAAGAGGAAATAATTTCATTTACTATCCCTATATGCCCTCTGGCGGCTGCTAAATGAAGAGCTGTCATATTTCGATCTTTGTCACCGATGAATGCAGCTGATTTATCACGTTCTAATAACAATTTTGAGGTCAATTCGCGACCACTATATGCAGCATGATGGAGTGGAGTCCAACCGTATTTGTCTCGTACTGCTGTCAAACTCCTCTTTTTCTCAAGTAATTGCTTTATCACTTCTGAAAGAAGATAATAAATAACGAACTAAACACATTAAATTTATAAAGCAAAAGCTTTAATTTTCTTGACGGTGAAAATAATGATTTATTTATTTATTTATTTTTGGTGGATGACAACTCAACAAATACAGATCATCATACGGACAGACAAATTCAGCTGACAATTTCTTGGAACCCATATTAAACAAATTTCACCGTTGATTCGCTGACCATCACAAATCCAACTGAACATCGAATTCTATCTCATTTTATTTTTATGTCCACCAAATTTCGAGCGGATATCCACACTTTGAGTATAACTGTGTATGTGCATGTGTGTGTATAATATATATATAGTCGTTTAAGCGTACCTGTGGGATATGTGTAGACTGCAGCATGCAAGGCAGTCTTCCCATCGGGACCTTCATGAGCAGGTGATGGGCATTTTTGTAAAATTTTAGCTACTATCTTGACAGATCCATTCGCCGCAGCCATATAAAGTGGAGTTTCGCTGTTGCGATTAGCAGAATACGGAACATGAGGGTCTGCTTCGATTAAAATTTTCGCAACATCGACGCTACGAAGTCGCACTGCCTCGTGCAACGGTGTGTTCTGCTCCTCATTTGTCTTCTCTAGCATCTGCCTCGCTGCGCTTTCGGGGCAGTTTTGTAAAATTTCAGCTACTATCTCGGCAGATCCATTCGCCACAGCCATATAAAGTGGGGTTTCACTGTTGCGATTAGCAGAATACGGAACATGAGGGTCTGCTTTGATTAAAATTTTCACAACATCGACTCTACGAAGTCGCACTGCCTCGTGCAACGGTGTGTTCTGCTCCTCATTTGTCATCTTTAGTATCTGCCTCGCTGCACTTTCGACACCGCTTTCTAGGTCTATAGGCTGTCTATTCGCGAATACAATCAGAAATTCCACAATAGCAGCATGCCCCTTTTTGGCCGCAAGGTGGAGTGGAGAATCACCTTTGGCATTAGCTTGAAATAGTAACGATGGACACAAATCAAGTATCTGTTCCACGAACTCGGTTGATTCACTACTAATTTCTCCTTCTTCAGTCTGCAGGGTCAGATGGGATCGCATTATGTTCACATGCAAGACTGTATTTTTCATGACATCAGTTACTATGCTTTCTAGTTCATCTCTTGCTATTTCCCTGAAGGGTTCAATGTCACCCTTAGCTGCAGCCTCAAACAATTTACGATCCATGTCAACTTGTGAATGCAATGATATTTGAGTTTTGTGTAGGTTGCATACCAAATTATTAATCCTGGATCGTTAAATACTGCAGTTTGCCGCTTGATATTTCTGCCCTATAAATTTTATAAACCCACCCCATTATAAGAAAATTATTATAAAAAGTGCATATTATTTTTTAAAATCTTACATAATGAAAGATTAGACAATTAAATCCAGCTTCATTTATTTTTCTTAAAACCCCTTATTTTTTTGTTTTATATCAACTAGACAGGTTTTTGTTAACTCCATTAGCCACTATTAAATAATTGAAGATAAAATAATATTTTATTTTATTTCTTTAAATAAATTCAAGGATAAAATAATATTTTATTTTATATTTTTTAACATTGGTTACGTAATTAAGGGAAAAGAAACTAATTGATATGAAATAAAAATTTGAAATGGTTCTAAAATATTATCAAAAACTTGTGGTGTTAAGTGCACTTTTAACATTCTCATCATAGTTGGAAGATAATTTTTTGAGAATTATTTAAAGTGAGTAAAGCAATACTTTGAGTTACTCTCCAACCATTGAATAATATGTATTGAGAATCTTTACCTTTATTTGTGAATCTCTCATCTATCCATTCGATCCAGCCTGTTATTGAGGTTACTAAATAGGACATTAACGTTTATTCATTCAGTTAATTAATTTTGTGTGCACCGTCATTTTTTTTTAATAACTAAATATGACTCGCAAAGGACTTTGTTTAGCACCCTTGGCTTCGTTTTTAGCTATGCTCTTGTTATTGGTATTGCATAATACTCGATCGGAGATAACAAACTAAAGTTGGCCATAATTGATTATTGCATATCCATGCACAAAGGCCACTACCATTTTCATTCGGTTAACTAATTGAACTATGATCCCTGTAAATTAACAGGGGAACATGCTATGAGTTCTGAGAATTTCATTGTTCCCCAAAAAAGGAAAGTGATCAATCATCCCCTCTTAATCTTTCTCGTTCTTAAATCAGTTCTTCTTAAGTTACAACACACAAGATTTTTATCGTAAGTGAAGTATATATCATTCTCCCATTGAATGATAAAAATTTTAATGATGGTGCAATTACTTATTTCATTGTGCCATAATCTAGTAAAGATTTATACATCTTGTTTAGCAGGAAAAGCATCAAAGTGGCTTTTTTTTTTTAAGCAATTAAATAGTAAGTATCTTGACCATTCAATTAACGATTAAATAATATGTATAGAGACTGTTTGCCTCGGTTTTATTTATAATACTCAAATACTCAATCAATTTATTTCTTTGTGAACCTTTTATTAAACTGCTCGAGCACTGCGGAACCATTCAGTGAGATTACTAGAGAGGAGAACAATGTTAATTAATTAATATTCATTCAGTTAATTAATTTTGGTTTAGCTTATTTTTCACCAAATATGACCTGGGAGGCTGGGACTTCGTTTTCCACGCGTAGCTTTGTGCCTAAACATGCTCTGTGGGGTCTGCGGGTTCAATAGACATTTGCATAGATGAAAACATCAGAGTGATTTTTAATTTGATTAACAAAAGTTATTATTCTCTTTTAGTACGTCAAGCATTACAAAATAATAAATTATTATATCAATGATTAAAAATAACTTTTATTACTGAACTTTTTTAAATTATAGTTTGTTATATTTTTCTCGTTACGGTAGCTGAAACATAGTTGAATTTTAAAATATCAGTTTTACCGTTAATGAATAACTCCTATTAAAAAAAAAATTAAATCAATGTCATGTGAATTTATAAAATTTTATCCCGCTTTTACTGAAAAATAACATATTATTGCGGCTTTATTTATAATTATTTCATACATGTCCGAACCTTTAATTAAGATACAACAACATTCGTAACAATTGAAATAGGATAGCCCCGTATAAGTTATGATCGTTGGTTAAGTATCCAAAAAGCTCTTCATAATTTTTTAATCGAATTTGGCTTTCATGACTTCTCCTCTTCAAATTGTTTTTTACGAAATTAATTGTTTATGCAGAGTCAAAAATACGCTCTAGTTCAAATCGTTACGGTGGGATGAATAAGGTATGTAAAGGGAAAAACGAAGTGCAAAACAAATTATTTTCAGATTGGTTAATTGGAAACTATCTTCAGATTTTCACCCAATTTAGCTAAAACCGGAGGGCAGTGACGAAAAAGTAGCTAACTGAGATTTTACATAGCAGGTGGAGCTTTTTGAATACATTTTCTTTCATTGCCAGGGCTTCGCTTTACAACAACAATACTACTCTCGTCCTTGCATTTATATAGACTACTCAACGACAATCCATAGACCTCACAATTTTATCCGTGTGCATGGCCACATTTTCTACCACATAAGACACGGCTAAGTTGCAGAAGCTGCAACTAACAGCCTCGGCATTTTAACCTTGCATCAACAGTTCCCTCGCCTCGGTTGCATCATCGCCAACACCCGTGGAAGATTCCTATTGGCTATGCAAGCTCCCTCTTTTTGAGTCTGTCTTTACAGAGGGTCTTTAAATGAGTTTTACGGTAGACCACTCAACCAAATGATAAGCTTGGCCCAGACCATTTGGTACCAATTAAAATTTATCATTTAAATAGGAAATGATGACGATCAATAACTACGTATTGCATGGTGCAATGTACGCCTATAATTATTGATTAAATAATATACACGGAGATTCTTTGTTTATCTCCATTTGATTATTAAATAATTACGTTAACTTTTGATTCTATTACCGAATAATCTAATTATATCACTTATTATTCTATCTTTAAAGAATTTTAATCCAACAGATAATTCATTCCGAAAAACAATTCAATGGAACAACCTACCACCTCAGCCGTTGGTAGGATCGATGACTTATGCTGTGCAGTTAACGTTATTCTGTCGATCTCATCATATCAATATATTTGTGGTGGACTACCATACACATGACTTTCTCATATTTAATTAATCATGCATTCTCTATTTTGTTTTTTTAATTTTTTGGGTGTCTCTTTTTTTTATTTGATAATTATTACACTCTTTAAGGTTTAAGATTTCTTTTAAGCCAGTTATCATATAACATTATACATGCTTTATCGAAAATTTGTATTTCATTTTCGTAGTTGTTTTGTTACAATGGAAGATTTTTGACATCACTCAACTTGTTATCATTGAGATGGAAATTAAAAGTAAGTTAAAGATATCAAAACACACAGGTTTGCTTTCACTTTCGTTTTCAATCTTTCCTCTCTCTTTGTTGTATTCGGCGTCAATGCCCAAGTCTAGCCATCCGAGATATTTTCATTACCGATAACGTCAATCAACAATGGCCCTTTTCTTCAGACTTTCACCATCGGACTTCGCTTTCCAACTACATAGTACTCTTTTTCCACCACAATAATAGATCATACGTTTTTCACGAGATAACTTGACTTCAATGGACTTATCCCACTATACTTTGCCACGTTACATCACTTTCTAATTTTATCTTCAAAGATTTCTAATCTAAGAGGGTAGTTACTTGTGGGAAAAAATTCTATTGGCTGCCCTGTCCCCTCAACGGAAGGTAGGACCGACGGCTTAAATTATTAGAGTGCTGCTAAATATCAAGAACAACGAGAGAATGATGAGAGAATTGCCTCTTTTCTCTCTGTTGTCAGTTTTTTTTTTCTCTCTCCTCCCACCACATGCTTCATTCTCTCGTCATTCTCTCGTTTTTCTTGATACTTAGCATTTTCTAAATTATTATGTTTGCTATACCATTTATTTTTGGCTTTTGTTATGTTCCGTAATAATGTAACATATATAATTATGTAGTAATAGTTGAATTTTTATCTAAAAATTATAGAAATAATATGATTTTATTATTTTATATTTTTCTACAACTATTAAATTTTAATCCAACTGCTATGTAATCATGTATATTACAAGACACACTAATAGATCATACGTTTTTCACGAGATAACTTGACTTCAATGGACTTATCCCACTATACTTTGCCACGTTACATCACTTTCTAATTTTATCTTCAAAGATTTCTAATCTAAGAGAGTGGCTACTTGTGGGAAAAAATTCTGTTGGCTGTCCTGTCACCTCAACGGAAGGTAGGAGCGACGGCTTAAATTATTATGTTTGCTATAGGATTTATTTTTGACTTTTATTATGTCACGTAATTATATTACTTTAAAAATAATATTATTTTATTATTTTATATTTCTATAATTTTATCAAATAACTATATTATAATACACAATAATAGATCACACGTTTTTCACGAGATAACTTGACTTCAATGGACTTATCCCACTATACTTTGCCACGTTACGTCACTTTCTAATTTTATCTTCAAAGATTTCTAATCGAAGAGGGTGGCTACTTGTGGCAACATTCTGTCGGCTGCCCTGTCACCTCAGCAGAAGGTAAGATCGACTGCTTAAATTATTATGATTATAGCATTTCTTTTTGGGATTTGTTATGTTAGGTAATTATGTAACATATATGATTACATAGCAGTAGTTGAATTTTTATCCATAAAAATAATATTATTTTATATTTTTATAATTATTTGATTTTTATTCAACGATTGCTACATAATTATGTATGTTATATAATTATATAACATAACAATTTTCTTTATTTTTTAATATTAAAATTTATGAATTCTAAAATACTATCTACTTATAAGATTGTCTCCTAAGCTAATTATAATAAAGCTGCATGTGTTTTAGCTAAGGGTGAATTTGCAATTTATTCTCGTAGCTGTTTTATAAGGATGGAAGATTGTTCACAACTCTTAACTTGTTATTTTTTAGATGTTATTTATTTATTGAGAATTCTTTTATTAAAAAAAAGACCTTCTCATAAGCCTATCCATTTGATAATTAAATAATACAACCCGTAACCATTTGATAATTAAATAGTACAAACGTTCTTTTTTTTTTTAATCTATATTACAGTCACTCTCATTTAAATTACTATCGGAGCACCCAATACAGTTGCACTTGACACTTACAAAAATGTATTAACAAAATATATGAGGTTTCTAATAAAGTTCAAAGTAATTCTATCCATGAAGAAAGAAGATTATTAACCATCAGGCAAATGGTCTAACTAGTAAATAACTATTAGATAAGGGCAATGTGGTAAAGCGGCTTGTTGGAAAAGAAATGTGAATCTAATGGACCTTAGTTACAAAATTAATCTAAGGGAAATGAATAAAACCACTTTTTTATTTGGTAAATACAGCAAAAACTGCCTAATATTTCAAAATTCAACAAAACCTTCCGTCACTGACAAATTTTAAAGTACATCAAAGGTACCATATCAGTTATATAATAAGTCATTATATATAATATATATGTATTTATTTTTTTTTAAAATCATCATTCAAGTAAGGTTATATCAATCTAAACACATAAATCATACGTTATTAATTAATTATATATCTTTTATGTATTCTGAAATTTTTCTCCCTCGTGAATATTATTAACGTTTGGAATTCAGAGTTATAATTTAAAATGGGCCCACATCTCAATATTTTCAACCTCCTCTATGCTGTCACGTGTACACCTCTAAATTGGATTAACACATTTGATTTATTCAATAATTAACGATAGAGTAGCTTATAGGATTTGGTATTGGTCTTATATGTGATCTCATTTTTACCCCTTCAATTAGTAACAATAAAGGACCAACAGTATCAAACGAAATATAGTAAAATGGAAATTTCTTTTTAATATAATAATAAATTAATAAATTAACATACTTATTAAATAATTTATGAATTAGTCAAACGACAATAACCTTATTGTTTATTATTTTTTAAAGCATATTTTAATTAATGTATAGTGACACGCGTATTAATATGGATATAAACTGTATGATAAGTATACATATAAAAAAAGTGATGACAAACTAAACGCGAAAATACGAAATGGTCACGTCCATAAAGACAAGCAAATGTGAAAGCAAGAAAAAGTGCGTGCACTAGTACTATTGTTTGGATCCCATGATATTCTCGCAATTATTTTTTTTTACTTTTCTCTATGGTTTGGTGAAGAGTATGGACGCCTACTAATTCGAGTACGGTTATATTGAGACTCTAAATTTTAGAGTTAAGGTGGAACAGTTGTAAGTTGTAATTTAAAAATTATAATATTAAAATAATTAATAAAAATTAATTGTTGTAGTATAAAAATTAAATTAATAATTAAAAAAATTATTATATTTTTAAAAATTATTATTTAAAAAATATATTTATTATATATTATTAATTTTTATTTAAAAAATGGGTGCGGAAGGTTTATTTGAACGTCAATAGCGTCTCATATAAAACTGTAATTATTATTTTTCTGTGACTTTTCGCATTCAATATTATTTTATATTATTATCGATAGCGTCAATCATTTTTTACCTTCAGCAATTCTAGATGAATAAAAGTATGACGAAATAATGATAAAAACTTTTATAATTTAATTAATTTTGAGAATTTTTTAAAAAGAAAAATGTTAAATTACGAAAGAAAATTTTAAAAATTCATAAAAAAGATTTTTGTCATGATTTTATCATACTTTTTGTTCCATTATTATTTTCCTTTTTCTTTTCCATCGAAATAAAAAGATCCAAACTGGCACAATAGGTTCACAAATTTGTTTTGATGTCCGATCCCCCTACAACTCTCTCTTTTGAGTCTATCCTTAAAGAATTTTATTTGTCAGTTCATTATTGTACGTTGTTTTACTCAGCTAGCTGATAAGTTTGACCTAGAGTATTTTTACAATAATTACGGATCACATGGTGCGTTGTATGTCTCTAATAATTGTTTAAATAACATATACAGAGATTCTTTGTTTATCTCCATTTGACAATGAAATAACTCCGTTACTTTTGATCCCATTATTGAGTAATGTAATTATATCACTGTCAAAGAATTCTAATCTAATAGACAATTCAGAAACAATTCTATTGACCAGCCTGCCGCCATCTTGGTCAATGAAAGGATCGACAACTCATGTTATGCCGATCTCATCATGTCAGTGTAGTTGGTCAATGAAAGGATCGACAACTCATGATTACTTAATTAATCATGTATCCAAAGATTCTCCGTCTCTATTTTATTGGTTTGTTTAATAATTACCTCTAATATATTTTTTCCAATTATGATTATTATCAACGTTTGAAATTTGGGGTTATAATTTAAAATTGGCCCACATCTTAATATTTTCAACCTTCTCTATGTTCGCACGTGCACACCACCAAATTGGATTAACATGTTTGATTTATTCATTTTTACCCCTTCAATGTTGGTATGCCATCGACGTTGAACGACTTTCTGCTAGGATTGGCTTCATTAGCCGTCACCTTACAATTAGTAACAGTAAAGGACCAACAATATTAAGTGAAATGTAGTAAAATGGAACTTTTTATAAAAATATAATAATAAATTATGGTACTTATTAAATAATTTATGAATTCATCAAAGATAATAACCTTGGTGTTTATTTTTTTTTAAAGCATATTTTAATTAATGAATAGTAACACGTGCATTAATATAAATATAAACTCTATGATAAGTGTATATATATATATGTTGATAAACTAAATACGAAATTGTCACGTATAAAAAAGAGAAACAAATGAGAAAAAGTGCGTGGACTTGTTTGAACAATTGAACCCCATTGATATTCTCACAATTATTTTTTATGACGTTCCTCTCTAGTTGGAGAAGAATCTCGATGCCAACTAATTCAATTAAGGTGCTGTTTGAAATTGAGGTCGAATAATTGTAACATAAAAATTATAATATTAAAATATTTAATAAATATTAATTATTATAATTTAAAAATTAAATTAAATTAATTTTATACTTATATAATAAAAATTTATTATATATTTTTAATTTAATTAAAATTATTATTTAAAAATTATATGAGAAAATATCCACCGTCCACCCGTTTTTTATAACTTTTTCAAAAATACACAATTCCTTTATTTTTTTGCTGGAATCCACCTAAAGTTATATTTTGTTTCACTTTTCCACTTCCGTTTAAAATCCGTTAAGAAAAACTAACGGAAACTTAAAAAAATGACCATTTTACCCCCAAAACGAAAATTATAATTTCACTTTAAAAATTACCAAAAATAATCAGATTAAATCTAATTATTTTTCCCATTGGTCAATAAAGAAATTAATTCCAACCATCAAATGCAGGTTTTTTTTTTGGCATTTTTAGAGTGAAATTGTAATTTTCATTTTGGGGGTAAAATGGTCATTTTTTTAAGTTGCCGTTAGTTTTGTTAACGGATTTTAAACGGAAGTGGAAAAGTGAAACAAAATGTAACTTTAGGTGGATTTCAGCCAAAAAATGAAGGAATTGTGTATTTTTGAAAAAGATATAAAAAATAGATGGACGGTGGATATTTTCCCAAATTATATTTATTATATACTATTAATTTTTATTTTATAATTATATATTTTTTCTTTTACAACAGCCACGGTACCAGAAAAATCACAACACCTCCATCATAGACATCAAGAATTACGGGTTCGCTTGTTCTTTCTTCTTTAGTCTCTTGTCTTTTCCCGTATTTTGCGTCAGCGCGCAAGTCTACCCTTCCAACACTAATTTATTACCGACAGCATTAATCAACCGTCCTTTTTATTTATTTATTTTTTTTTTTTTTACCTCAATTATCAACGTCCTTTATTTGTGCCAACGCCTATAACAAAAGATCGTTGAGAAGCCACTGTCGAAGGCAGGAGGAAGTGGCAGAGGAGAATTTTGTTACCTTCTGTACGTAATAACTAAGAGCGTTGCCTATTTTCTATTTAGGTTGTATCTCATTAGTTGATTCAATAACTGAATGCGCCCACATTGCGATAATACTGATTTTAAACCCTCTACAACGAAAGAGGAGAGAAAAGAGATTTTGATTGAATGTTTCAAACTTTAAATTAAAAAAATAATATAAAAATAATTTTACTATTGATCAAATTTAAAATTAAATAATATTTAAATAAATTAATTGTTTAAATAAAATTTAAAAATACATTTTTAAAATGTAACACACTAAAACGAAAAAAAAATATCATTTATTTAGATCAATACATGAAAATTAATTACTTAGCAAATTATGTTTTTTTATTTAATTATTTTTATTTTATATTATTATCGGATAAGACATGATATAGTGTTAATGTATATTTTAACTTATTTATTTATTAGTAAGTATAATTCTATATTTACAAGTTTAATTTTTTATTAAATAAATATTTTTTATTTATTTGTGGATTCGCAGATTTTTACAGATTCACAGAAATAAATCCATATCCAATATAATGACCGTGGATTTTCAAATTTTCAAATCTTCAAATCTAATCCAATCCACCAATCCACAGATCGAATTTTTATGGACCATATGGATTTAATGGATCGGATTTGATTATGAACACCCCTAATACTACTCATTGCTTAAATTCTCAAACAATTAAAGATAAAGTTAGTTTATGATTTCATCACAAATTTCATATTTTATCTTTTTATTTTTCTCTTAATTAGTTGTGTTATTTAATTATTTTTATTTCTTTTTAATTTATTCTTTTGGTCATCTATTATTATTATTATCGTTGTTGTTGTTGTTGTTGTTGTTGTTGTTATTATTTGTGTGCTTATTTTATCCATTTTGAAACAAAACTGTGTTGAAAAACTTTAAAAAATAGAAAATAGGAAAATTAGTTTAATCTAAAAAAAGAGTGGTAAAAAAGATGTAATTTGAGTAAAGAAACAATAAGTGAAAATAATATAATTGAATTAAAATTTCATAGATTAGCAATAGTAGAATATAATTTTATTTAATAATTTGACATTTTAGAACGTTGTAAGAATTGATTTTAAATAAATAAATTTTATAATATAACTAATATATATTTTTATTTATGATTCATAATAAGGTTCCTGCTCTACATATGACAAAGTATAACCTATTTAGAGATTTTATCTTTATTTTATTTATTTATATTTTTAACGGTGTTTCTGTTTATTTGATCATTGATATACTCTCTAGAGATCAAAATTTTCTCCTAAGCTAATTGTGATGAAGTTGCTTTAGCTAACTTTATAGTTCGTTCCTGTAGTTGTTTTGTAATGATGGAAGATTTTTGTCATTTTTTAAATTTTGTTCTATTTAATAAGAATGTTTTTGTCCCCCCCCCAAAAAAAAACTCCAAAGCCTAGCCATTTGATAATTAAATAATATAAACTTTTGTTTTTAATTTTATATTACCGTTTACTCTCATTACATTAAGTCATTATCGGAGCTACTTAACCCTTACAAAAATATATTTACCAAAAAAAAAAAATATGAGGTTTCTAATAAAATTCAAAGTCATTCATTCTATCTATAAAGGAAGAAGAGTTTTAACCACTAGCAAATGGTCTAATAAGTAAATAGCCATTTGCTAAGGGGCCGAAGGTAATGTAGTAAGCGGCTTTGTTGCAAAAGAAATGTGGATCTAATGGACCTCAGACACATCCCTTGGGTAAAGATTAGAGCAAATCCGTTTATGAGAATTAGGTTACAAATGACCCACAGAGCATAGAAGTGAGAAGGGGGGAGTGGCTACTTTACCGTTAATTATTGGGGTCCGGCTATGTTGCAATAGTAGTACGATACCACTGTTGCTTTCAGTTATTGGATCTCGCTAATGCAACTGTACAGTGTACAACTATAGATCCAATGGATAAAAGCAACTGTGGTACCGTACCATTGTTGCAACATAGTTTTCCCCTAATTATTGAATAAATCAAACGTGTTAGTCCAATTTAGACACCCGATTTGATGGTGTACATGTGACAACATTGACGGGGTTAAAAATAATAATGTGTGGGCCAAATTTAAATGATAACTCCGAATTTTAAACTTTAATAATACTGACGAGAGGAGGTTTTGCTAGATTTTGAAATATTTAGGGGTTTTCGCTATATTTTAACAAACAAGAAGGGGGTTGGCAGTTGGCACTTAATATTTTATCTTGTTTTTGTATGTAACTCACTTTCAATGCTTTAATGTCAGTTATGACATTAACATTGAACTGATCTCTATTAAGACTAGCTTCGCGAGTTGCCCTACTACAACTAGTAACAATAAAGGATAATTAATGAAAATATAGTAAAATGAAAGATTTTTTTTTTTGAAGATATAATAATGGAATGATAGATTAATATTTATTTAATATTTTGTAATTAAAAATTACAAAATACTAATCACCTTTGACATTAACTTATAGTAGTAATGATGGACACATTTCAAGTATCCGTTGCACGAACTCCGTTGGATACCCTTGCTCCTTCTCGCTGGGATGCAATGTTGACATGAAGGACCGTATTCCTATGGTGAGTCACTATGCTTACAAGTTCATCTTCTGCAATTTCGATGAAAGGTTCAATTTCACCCTTAGCTGCAGCCCTGTACAGATCAGTATTCATGTTTGCGAATGCGATAATTTATCTGAGCAATTTTTTTATGCTTACTAGTTAATCCTGGACCTGGATATCTTTAAATACCGCAGCTTGCCGCCTGAGCGATCGATATGCTTTGCTTGCGCCACACATTTGACAATTGACAATTTTCTTTCACTTTTTGTTAGGCGCACAAAGAACCAAAATGACTCGAGAGTAGACAAAGCTATATTATGGGTATGTTTGGGATTGCATTAGCTTCTCAAATAATCTATTTTAGGATAGATTTTGAAATAATTAGATTTATAAATAATTTAATACATGATTGTAAATTAAAATTATACCATATTCATTTATAATATAATTTGACACGCATTTTTGGTAAATTAATCACGAAAGGAATTATGTAAATTGAAACGACGAAAGTAAACTAATGATATTATTTGGTTATATTACAAACAATTAAAATTTTAAATCAAAAAATTAAAATTTATTTCGAAGCAAATTATTCAATAAAGAAATATTTTTATGTTTTTCAACTTTCTATTTATATTTTCTTTAAATCATTACGTTAAGTACGATCTTTTTTTTTTTGGTTAACTTTCCGTTCATATTTCAAAAAATAATTAACTTGTGTTTATATTCACTTTCAAATAAAATAAAAAATATTTACTAAGAAATTGAAAATAGATCACCGGAAATTTTGAAAATAGCTCATCGGCCAATCACCGGCGATGAGGAAGGATGTCGCCCTTAGAACGCATCGCCATCATCATTGAAATCCGAGTTCTCCGATAAGACCCTTACTATCATGACCGTCGGAAACTAGTGAACAAGTTCACCGCACGCAGCGGTCAAATTTTCAGATACTGCCGGAAATGGTCCGTTATCAATACCGCTTATACCAATCGACCCCTAAGACCATGATGTGCTCAAATATAGCGTAAGATTTTGTCAGAAAATGGCCAATCCTACTACACGCGCAATTCATGAGGAAGGTTGCAGCATCTCCGCCGTGCAACCGAACCGCTGTGGATGGAAATATTCACTCCGTTGCATAGATCGTTGGATTCCCATTTTTTCTTTTTTTTTATGCTAACAATGTTTCACAAGCTTGAATGCCAATGTCAACAATGGCGGCTCCCCGCCGGCGCGGTTGCCTCTGGTTTTCAGTTTTATTTATTTTTTGATTTTGAATAAAATTCAAATAAATATTTAATAGTTAATAAGGTAATTAAATTTAAATATTGATGGAAGGTTATTTTGGGATTAGGAAAAATCAAAGAGGGTAAAAATGACATATAAACAATTCATAATCAGATTTTAGCACTCCCTTCTAAAAATTTTCTTTCTTGCAGTGACCAACTTGAAGCACATCGGCCAAGGGTCAAACTTCTTCCTGCGCACTGTGAATGAGGCGTGGGGTGTTCGGTATCTGTCCAGGTTTTTTTTTTTTTTTTTGTTTCTAAATTTCACTGCAAAACAAATAATATTTTGAGCCTCACATAATTTGCCTTGATTTTGGGGAAAAAAATAGAATTGGAAAGCAAATTAATTTTTTTTTTTTTCATAGTTTCTCACTAATTTTCTGAAGAAGCAATTTGTAATGCAACGCAATATACGATCAATTGAAATTAAGTTAAAAAGAAATGCAGTGAATGCATCAATATATACATTTTTAAAAAATTTGTAACATAAATCTTCCCTTCCGCTTCTCCCATGGAAACTTCACTTCTCCGTCACGCCCTACCTCCTCTCCTAACCCCAACGGGGATTCTTTTGAAAACCACCCTCCTGCATTCGGCAACAATCCTTTTTCCAAACAAAATATATCCTCTCTAGACCCTTTTTCAATCACTCTCTCTTTTCCTTGCCCTCACCATCACCGTCACCAACGTAACCAAATTTTTTCAGTTTCTCGCGTGCCTGAGGCGGTTTCAGGCAACTGCTACTAGAACAAAAGTTAGCATTATCATGTTGAGAAAAAAAATTTATTCCTGGATAAAGAACAAATTTTTCTTGGCGGGTTTTTTCATGGGCAGAGTTTGAAGAGGAATTTTTATAAAAGAAATTATTTTGAAGAGGAATTGTGTAACCGCACCTGAAGAAATGAAAATGGGTACCGTGGAACTTTGAAAAGGATGATTGAAACGAATCGAAAATGGCTGTTGCTGGGCAGAACTGGCGACTAGGGACTCGAGCCATATCATTAATTAGCTAAAGATCTTCTGCGCATAAACTAAATTTAGTGAAAAAGCAGGCATCGATTGCCACTGTTTTGAGGCTACGAATTTGAGGCTTTGGGTTTCCGAAGCTCAGCAGCACTTAGACGCTGACATATTTCTCAAGACTCTATTTTGCCATGGCTACGTTATCTGTGGCGGGGAAAAATATCTAAGGTAATAGTATTTGGATTATACAAAATGAATAAAAAATAAAATTATAAAAAACAGGGAAATTAGATATATAAATATTATCTGCTTCTTAACTGAAAAGAAAATAGAAATCAAAATATTTTGAAGATATTAATATGCATTGGAAAATCTTTTAAAAGTAAAATAAAAAAGAATAAAATATTAACACAAGGCTTGTCCAGTCCTATTGTGACCAAGTTTTACTCCTAAACTTACAAAAATATTACATGTAAAAATCCTATATTACGTACTGACATTAATTAAAGTATGAATTTTAAGAACTACATGGAGTAGGACCAAGTAAAAGTGTCCTTCTATTCTAATATAAAAGTATACTATTCGTTCTATAGAATGGAAATTTCTTTTTCATGTAACAGAGGTCTTTTCTTTTTCTTTTTTTTAAAAAACAAATTTTTTGTTTTATGTTATAGAACATTGACAATTTGAAATTCAGTTCTGATATTTTGTTTTTTGTTTTTTGCATGAATATTCTGTGAAAGTCACATCATTTATTTATTTGTAAATGAAAAATAAGGTTCCGATCGGAAGAAATCAGCACCTTATAATGCATGATTACCTTATAATGTCAAGTTTGACAATTATAAATCATCATCACAATAACTGTGGACTTTGATATTTAAGTCTCCATTTGGGACCAATGTATGGCAGTTGGACAACACATCCCTCAATTATAGAGTGTGAAATATTGATATTGTTCTTATTATTTTACGTAATGTATAAACTTTTCCTTTTATTTCTATTTGTTTATTTATTTTTTATACTTAATAAATATAAATTTATTTTTAATATATAATAAATAATACCATAAAATAACAAACAATGACCCAAATCCTTTTATTTTACAGAAATAATTTCAATTCACAACAATCGTGACGTTACATTACCAAATAAACACTAAATGTTTTGATGATTGTAGTTTATGTTTCATTCATAACATAAAGAGTTTGAAATATGATCTCAAAACAAAGAGTACGACATGTCGTGTTGGGTTTATAGAAGAAGTGTACGCCATGTCATCCGGAAACTAAAAGGCGCGTATGACAACCAGACGCTGTCATCTCTGATTTGCTTACAGTTTTAAGGATAAATTCGGGGTTTTGAGTGACAATTAAAAGCTAGAGTGAAAATTAGAGAGAGAGTTCTATATTCTTATTTATTCCTAGTCACTTGCTATATTGTGTAGGCCTTTATAGTGAATGTTGTGAAATGGGATCTTTAGAAATGGTTATGATACTTGTTTACATTCCTCCAAATTTTGAAATTTTTGTTGGTAATGTTGAGTTCTTTTTCATGTTAGCTGCAGAGAGTGCTGGTACTTTTGGCTGTTTTTGGTGTTACTGAAGAGCTAGCTAGCATAAATTACTTCAGATATCTAACATGAGTCAATACGCAAGAGAAGGTATGTATACAACCAAATAGATTACTGATGTGTGTAATGATAAGAAACATTGATGTGTTGATAGGAATAAATTATTCTGTTCAAAATGTATAGCATTCGCAATGTAACTGAAAATGATCCTTTATTTATCTCTTTTTGGTACAACCTTTTTATTGGTTCGTTCTTCGATTTTTGTGGATTGTATTATGGATACAATACTAAGTTTAAAATCTTGATTAGCTTTAAAATTAACCTCCAGGTCATGGCGCAATTGGGGATGCATACACTGGTATCAGCATCATTGTATTCTTGTTCATCTTTTCTATTAGATTTCTTAACAGCATTGATATGCATAGAATCTGGAAGAATTCTGGTTGGTTAATCTATAATAGTCCTATTTATTTTAGTTGTTTTGATGTAGAGGAGAAATGTCTTTCGAAGTGGAATTGCTCAGGATGTATCAGTGCCTGCTAAAAGTTTGGACAGAAACGAGTTGCAGGTTCCTCCGTGATATTTGTAACACGCCTGTTGAAGGGCTTGATAAATGAGAAGGCTTGCAAGGATCACTGTTACTTTCTTTCAATAACTAACTTGAAGAGCATCGGTAGAGAGCGAGGTACTGTGAATGAGTCAAGGGTTGTGTTCTTCCCTGTAACATTTCTGTGTCGCACTTTCTTGCCTGTCAAGGTAGAAATCTTGCATGGAGTTATTCATATTGCGGTGTGGTCCTGTGAAGTATGCTATGTTAACCTAGGGAACAACCATTCTTCTCAAATGAACAAGAAGCAAAGATAGGGTATGGCTTAGTGGTCCAGTTCTTGGTGACTGCAGTGCAATGGATTGACGAAGGGAGAAATCTAAAAAAGAAATATTTGGTATTTGGTAGAGTAGAAGGTGAATCACTTGGACCAGTTTCATTATCTGGTCGGGATGGAACTGATGATATTAACTTGTAAATGCTTGTACATATTATGCAGGTATAGTGAATGGACTTGCATTTGCTTGCAGTATAAGTAAGAGGAGGTTTATATAAATTACTTTAAAAAAAACAAATCTTGTGGATATGCAGTTGCGACTTTTATATAAGCCTAGAGGGCTAGTTTCTCAGCATATTAGAAACAGAAATGATGGATATTATCTTCTATTTTGTTGCATATTAATTTACCTAAGCTATTTTGTTGTCTCAGCATTGCAGTTTGCAATTCCCTAATTTGAAAATTGTAAATTTCATTGTTGTCTCTTATATTTTTTTCTCAATCATTTTGTTAAGAAACAATTTGTATCAAGATGCAATGAAAACGTATGATAATTTTATATAAGCTTTATTTTTTTACAAAAAAAAAAATTTGGTTGTACAAATTAGAAAAAGAAAAGATTTGAGACTTGCAATTGAGTCTATATTAGTAAGTTTATTCAGTTTCGATAGCATAAGCTAGCCTACGTTCAAGAATCCAAAATGGTGGAATCAGAGGAGGAAAAGTTTATGAGAACATAGTACTAAAACTAGACTCACTGTATATCTTTTAGATATTATTTATCTATTTGTAAATAAGCTCCTAACACATTAACACCTGATAAAATTGATTATATTAACCTTATATTACAGAGTTTTAACCAATACAATATAAAGAGTATTTTAGTTAATTACTAATGTTGGAATGTGAATATGCTACTTGCAATTTCATGTTGACCTTGTATTTGTACTTAATCCTCTTTTGACGATAATAGCTCAACACAAAAGAGGATTAGGTACAATCTCAGTTGTAGTAGTGTATACACATATAATATAACACTGAGAATAAAGATTGAAGAGATGGAAATTACATATTAACTACTAGGAACAGAGACAGAAACATGCTAATTTCTCCAACATGGAGATTTGTTTTTTTCTAATTATATCATGAAGCCCAGCAACCTTTGCGCCAATCCATAAGCAAACTTGAACATGGCGAAAAGCACAAAGAGGATGAAGCTCAAGCCAAGGACACAAGTAGCAACGGAAAGCCCAACAGAAGGTGCCAACACTGGGGATGTTCCTGTAACAAATGCAACCGTCATTGCTAACATGGAAGCCGGGATGAAACAATGAGCCACATTGACAAGAAACGTCATTTGCCGAAGGGTCTTAGTTGAAGTAAGGAAATGGATAAAAGACAGCTAAAAGGGAGAGGACCATGGCCATGGCATTAGCTATAACAAATGCTTGAAAAGCTGCATTTTTTCTGAGAATTGGAGTGCTGGGAATTGGGCCTTCTTGAGCCCAGTAACCACCGGGTAATATGAACCCCGCAGCTAAGGTAACTGTTGCTACGAGTGTGGCCGCCACAGTTTGTTGCGGCGGTTTTAGTTCTTTTACTTCATCATCAAGCGACATTTTTTATTTTTGCACCTGGATAACATATCAAAAGAATCTCTTTTTTATCACCATTTGAATACTTGCAATTTCCAGTTGACCTTCTCAAGCTCTTGAAAGTGGAAACTGTTAGCAGCTGGTTATCCGGTTTGTAATTAGCTGATTTTTAAATTTAGATGCAAGTGTAAATTAGCAGTTGGAATCTGGCTGTACGTTCGTACGAACTTTGTCAACTTTTGTCTAACTGAAGGTCTGCAGCTCTATCCTTTATGCAATTCATAAGTAGACTGTAGACATTGCAAAACTAGAATTTGTTTCGAATTCTATAATTGATTTTGATGGTAGAATTTCCAAAAGAAAAAAGCTCTTCACAATTTGAAATATCAAATTTGTTTCTCCACTTAATTAGGTTAAGAAGAAACTTTACCCATCCGAATAACTAATACTCATTCCGCGGTGAAGATCCCTGATTAAAATTAATTTGGAATGCTTATGCAACAACTAATTCTGCATCATAAATAGATGATATCATTTCTTTCAAGCTCTCAGTAACGTTTTACAACCTTGAAGCAATACACCAAATAAGATAGTGTAACAAATTTCAATCACAACTTATAACTCCAGATCATAACAGTGGGATGATGCTAACATAATTATAGTACTAGAGAGAGGTATACAATAACTTGTATTGGAACCATACGCTAATCTTAGTCTTCCATTTCCTCTTCCACTTCATATTCCTCTTCCTCTGCTCTTGAAAAAACCATGTAAAACATGAAAATCACCAAGAGGAAGAAGGTCAAGCCAATGATGCAAGTAACAATGGCAAGCCCTAAAGAAGGTGTTGCCAGCATTGCATATGTGCCCGTAACAAATGCTACTATCATTGCCGCCATGGCAACTAAGGTGAAGGAAAGAGCAAAAACGAATAAAAAGATGAATTTTTTAAAAAACTTAAGTGACAGAATGAAATGGACAAAAACAGCAGAAAGTGAAAGGACCATGGCTATGGCGTCTGATATAACAAATGCTTGGAAAGCTGCGTTTTTACTGAGAATTGCAGTGCCCCTGTTTGCGCCGTCTTCAGTCTCACTCTTGTAACCACCGGGTAAGGTGAATGCCGCAGCAAAGGTTACTGTTGCTATGAGTGCTGCCACTACCAAATGTGACTGTGATGCTTCTTTCATTCCAATGACATTTTCATCTAAATATTTCCAAAACGGATAAATCAGAGGCATTACTTGTACTTCGTTTTCTTCTTTTTCTTTGTTCATTTTGATGACACCGTCTGGATATTGTCCATTGCCATCAGCTTTGGCCAATTCTTTGATTTCTTTCTGCAATCATATTTGCCAAATTATAAATGTAACAAGAAGAGAGTAAGTTTAAAAAAGAAAAAAAAAGTGGGGGAAGAGGGAGGAAAAAATGACTTGGCAACAACATCAACGCGCTGGACTATACATTTTATTAATTAATATGCTGAAAATTAATTTCATATATGATATCAGAATCAATAATGTTTTGTTTACGTATCATATAACAAATGCATATAATTGAATCCTAAATAAATAATTGTTATAAAAACACCCTTTACAAAAGATCTAGAAAAAATTAGCATAAATCAAAATCTAATTTCATTGCTCATATCCATATAAAAACTATAACAATGATGAGTTAAAAAAAAAGGAATTAAGTACCTTGAGTTCAGGAAATCCATAATGATTTATGTGTTCAACACTAATATTTTGCTTGTTGACAGCTTGATAATAACCTTTAGCAATTTTCCAAGGGACAATGTCATAGCCGGCATTGCCTGGATGCGGACAGACAGCAGCAAGCACATGGAAGGGAGTGTTCCCCTTCACATCCTTCTCAAAAATTAGATTCTTGACTACCGGATTTTCGTCCACCAGATCTTTCAAGTCACTTTTATAAAAACTAACCATAGCAAAGTGAAGAACATTCCATCCTCTGTCATCAACCAATTCACAACATTCCGGACAATGGTCGATAATTTGTTTTACTATCCCAACATTCCCTTTGCCGGCTGCTAAATGAAGAGCTGTCATCTTCCGATCTTCGTCAGCAATCAACGCAGCAGATTTATCAGCTTTTAATAAACGGAATGAGATGACTAAGGGATCAATATACGCAGCGTAATGGAGTGTAGTCCAATCGTGACCAATATACGCAGCGTAATGGAGTGGAGTCCAACCGTGTTGGTCTCTTTCTCTGGTCAAACTTTTCTTTCTGTCAAGTAATAGTTTCATCACACCTAAAAAGAAAAGAAAATTAAACAACTAAGCTTATGTTTGATATTATTTTAAAAATAAAATCCATTTAAGAATAGTTCCTGTTAGTAAAATTTTTATCAAAAAAAATTTAATTTTTTGATTGCCAATAAAAAATTGATTAAAATTATAAAATTATTTTAATGAATAATTTTTTTAAAATTATGTTATAAAATAAATTGTCAAACAAATAAAAAATATTTTAGATATTTAAATATTTTAAAAAGTTTTCAAACTCTGTTATTAAAAGGTTAAAATTTATGTTTTTATTAGAATAAATTATTTAATCTTTAAAAATTTATTAAAAAACCGAACAATTTAAAAAACAATTATGGTATTAAATTTTGTACGAAAGCATGCGCATCCATACCGCGAGAGCCACTGCAGACTGCTGCATGAAGGGCAGTCTTTCCATTGGGGCCTTCATGGGCCGCCAACGGACATTTTTCTAATATTTCAGCTGATATCTTCTTATGTCCCCTCGCGGCTGCCAAGTAAAGTGGAGTTTCACCGCTACCGTTAGCAGAATACGGAAAAGCAGGGTCTGCTCCCAATAAAATTTTCACGACATCAAAACGACCACTTTGCACTGCCTCGTGCAACGCTGTGTCTTCTTCGTCATTTTTCATCCCTAGCATATGCCTTGCTGTACTTCCCACGCCACTTTCTAGCTCTTGATGGGGCTGTTTTTTCGCAAATTCAATCAGAGCTTCCACAACAGCAGCATGCCCGCATTTGGCCGCAGCATGGAGTGGGGCATCACCTTTGGCATTAACTTGTAGTAGCAATGATGGACACATTTCAAGTATCCGTTCCACGAACTTGGTTGAGACACTTTCTCCTTCTTGGGTCTGGGCTGCAATTATGTTGACATGTAGGATTGTATTCTCTTTGTGAGTCACTATGCTTCCAAGTTCGCCTCTTGGCAATTTTTCGAACTGTTCAATTTCCCCCTTTGCTGCAGCCTTGTACAGATCAGAATTCATGATATTTGAGTTGTTGAGTACAAGTGGTGGGAAAGAAGCTAGTGGGCTTGTTTGGTTAGCTGTTCAACTAGAGGGAATGCTGTCAGCAGTAATTATAAGATAGCAAACTGAAATTAAAAAATTAGCCCAAGTATTTCTTTCTTTCACTATTGGGCTTCGCTTTTCGCTTTACAACTGGACTTGGGGCCTTTTATCTTATGCACCAGTCACTGTCTACCACAGTCCTTAGACCAGACCTTTTTCATGACAGAACTGGTTTTTTTTTTTTTTTGTTAGGAAAATGTGTCTTCTATTAAAGAACCAATAATAGCTTAAAATATACTGACACATGGATCTAAATACAAAAATATATCAAGTTTAAGAGTAATTATAAGATAATTCATAAGACTCAAGTTAAAGTTAGAGCAATGTATAACAATAATACATAACTTTAAACACTACAAATTTTACTAACACTTTTAAAAATAAAATTTACTAAATATTTAATTTATTCTCTTCACAGTTAATTATTTCTACAGTACGGCTAATAAAAATCATTTTAAAAGCTATAGAATTATCAAATTGACCGTAAATAATTTCACACATTAAGATCTAATCAAGCACCAGAGGAACCTATTTCAACTACGGTTGGATAAACCCCTTTCTTATCTTTAAAATAACTCATAGTCTATAGTGGACTTATCCCAATTTTAATTCTATCTTTAAAAAAATTTAATACACAGTTCATAATTGTATATTACTCCAGTTAAATAATAAGTTGCACTGTGATCATCTGACAATTAAATAATGTATACTTTATCTCTGTTTTATTTAATATACTCTTTGTAAATTAAGATTTTCTCATATACCTAATCATTTAACATATAAATAATTTATACATTTTTTTAAAATTTATATTATAATTTACTTTCATTACATTAAGTTTTTATTAAAACCTAAAAACTGAGCCATCACATTTATAAAAAAAACGAATTTAATATCAAAATTCTTCCTTATTCCACTTAGATATGTGAACAATTTATTATTTTATTTTGTTAACAGTCAATTTGGGTCTCAAATCAATGACAATATGCGTAGAAAAAACTCTAAATCAAACAAGCTAATAAAAATTGTGGACTTGAAAATTTTTTGGCGTCACTTATTAATATAAATTGCATGTTTAACTTCTTAATCACATTACTGAAAATTATATAAATTACATGATAGGTATAATAATATTATTGGAGAAGCTAAACAGTAAACACGAAAAGATCAAGTCCAAAAAAAATGAAAAAAAAAGGAAAAAGTACTGTGTGTAGTTTTATTTGAACTCTACTAGTTAATTGTCTTATAAGAAAGACTAAAAGACTCCACTTAGGCCCACCGCTAATAGAAAAGGTTGTACCTTACGTTAAACGTAAGGTAATAAATGTTGTATCTTACGTTAAACGTAAGGTAGCAAAG